>NW_015555815.1:297070-328858 GCF_001515605.1 Sinocyclocheilus anshuiensis
TGTGCTGTGATTGGCCAGCTATCCAGTGCGTTGTGATTGGCCGAATACCTCAAGCGTGTGACGGAAATGTTATGCCCCTCACTATACTGTGATGCCCTGTCAGGCCGGAGCGACGAGACAAAAAAAACCATTATAAACGAGGCTTTTGTTGCATCCAGTGGGGACATAATTACGGATTATAATGACTTATACTGTCTTTTTAATTAAAGTTACGCCTTCTTTCTTTGCGTGAACATTTGGGCGGCGTTATGCAAATCTTCCCACATAGTGAGGTAGACATGTGGGGGCGTGTTAGAACGAGCCGTTTTAGGTAGGCGTGGCTGACTCTTAACTTTTATAAAGAATCTCTCTTTGGATTTGAGACTTTAGTCTTTGCAACTTTACAGATCTTCTTTATGCACCAAGAGCTTGTAACACTCCAAAGAGAAAGGAAAAATTGAAATGGCATAATATGACCCCTTTAATGACTGCTTCTGTGGAGTTTTTTCCTTTTGGAGAACCATTCCTTTAACTTGATCATGACAACAGATAGGAGGGCTTGTTGTTTTATTTTAATAAACAAAATTGCAAAACAAGATGGTTAACTATCACCCCTGGTGAAAAAGCATTTTTTTTTTAATTATTATAGTTTTAGTTAGTTAAACTTAAGCGCATATGGTTAAAAGGTGTACTGACAAGCATTTATAGTAAACTTAAATATATGTATAATTAATATTTAATGTAATTTCTATTGAAACTTCTGTGTCTTGTATTGTAATGTATTTGTAATTACACATTTATTTTAGTAGATTTAAAATATATTAACTTTAAATATAATAGTGAATACACTAGAGGTAAAATTATACTCAAGTACTTTCCATGTGCTTTAGTATGTTAGTCAACACATCAAAAATAAGTGTACTTTGTTAAAGCATGAGAAAAATGTATTAAATGATTATTAAAGTAAAACCGTTAATTAAAAAATAAATATTACATAGCAGACTTTTTAACAAGTGCGCTTAAGCATGTTAAGAAAAACTCATGAAAATGTAGAGGTCTTTATTTCATTAATATTCATTACTATTTCTGCAAGTACAATTTTAAAATATATATATTTTAAGATACACTACACTGAAAAAAATTATACTACTTTTTTTTAAGGTAAGTGGTTGCAAACAATTTATTTTAGCTACATTTAAAAAACAAAACATGTTGAAAGTTAGTCAGCTAAATTTGTTTATTTAAATGTAGCTCAAATAAGCTGATTGCAACCACTTACCTTAAAAAATGTAGTAAATTCAATTAATCATTTTTTTCAGCTGTACACATTCAGCGCACTTCTTTTTCCCAAGGGAAAACCCTTGTTCCACATCAAAGACAACAAATGTATACGCAGAAAAAAAGCATGGCCTCTAAATGCAGGTGAAAGTGAAAAAGCCTTTTAGGATCGTTGGCGGTTTGAGCATTGAAAGTTGAGACAAAACACAGCATCAAAGATGAAACGTTTCCATCAAAGCTAGTGACAGGGGATACTGCTGTAGGCCAATGTCTATTAAACTGAGCAGAAAATGGGAGTGAATTTGCACAGAGCTCGGTGTGTTGGAGCTCATCTGATTTGTAATCAAACTCTAGCACTTATTCTGCTCTTACCCCTAAAAGCTTCCTATTATTGCTGTGCCAGTTGAGTCTTGGCTTCGAGGCCGGCTGCAAACCGCAGTGCCATAGTTACTGACTCCTTCCCTGCACTTGACTTTCACTTGATCCGTTCAGTGTAACCAAAACATCACTTCACTGATAGATAATACCTCTTTAAGGAACAGTTCAGCCAAAAATGAAAATTTGGTCACTTACTCACCCACATGCTCATCTTCAGACTTGACATGACGAGGCACGGCCAAACGTCACGTGTCTCATAGCTGCACATGACACACCAAGCTCGAATATGCACAAACAGTGAGATTTGAGCTGCAGCGGATGGGAAGATTTCAGTGAATAACAACTTAAGGGCCAGACTTACTAAACAGGGCAAATTAGCGTTAGCCACAATCCCATAAAAGCACCGATGAGACTGGAAAGTTCTGCGGCTGATCTACTGACAATGCCCAAAATAAAGACACAGATCATTTTCATAATGACCAACACAATCTACCAAGAGCTGCACAAATTAGTGTAGAGTTGCAAATAAGCAGAGCCAATGGTAATCAGGTGTGTGTAATCTATTAACAACACAGGCAAAAAATGGGTTAAGATATGCTTTTTGGGTGGCACAAATTAAAGTAAACTGACTAGCACAAACCTTAGTAAATCACCTTCATCTAAATACTCTCCTGCCATAAATTTTGCGCCTGAAAGGGAAACTCCTAAATGCATAATAGACCAGTTTAGAGTAGACGTCACAGTTACATCACTTGCAGGCAGAAAAACACTGATAACAAGTGGAGGGAAACGGGTAAAATCCATGGAATAAAAGAAAAAATGTATTATTGCGCCTTTAGATGTCAGAATTGGAATACAAATCATTTATATAGAATACTTTCGTCAAAGACGCCATTTGAAACTAAACGCAGGTGTTTAAATGGACAGAATATGGACAAAACCTGCTATGATTACTCTACTTCTAAAGCATAAATTTGATTTAAACAATACACTGTAAAAAATGACCGTGAATTTAATGGTAAAAATGCTGTATTGGACATTACATGTTAATGAAATTACGGTATTTAACTGTATATTTAAGTTAAAACCGTAAAACCTAAAACGTTGCTACCGTATTTTTTATGGTAAAATTCCGGCAACCACAGCTGCCGTTTTTTTACCGTACATTTTACGGAATTTTTTTAACAGTGTAGGTCTACGTAATATTCACATATGCAGTTCATAGCCTACAGTTACAGCATGAAATACTACTTAAACCTATAACATTTTACATAACAGTTACCTATTTTATCTCACAATTCTGAATATGTTTCTCACAAATGCAAGTTTTATCTCCTAGTTCGGACTTTATGACTCGATTTAACTCAACAATAGCGAGTTTGTCAATTCTGAGGAAAAATAAAAAAGCCAGAATTGTGGGATATAAACTCGTGATTCTTAGCTGAGGGGAAAAAAGAGAATGACAAGTTATTTTTCCTTATCAGAATTGTGAGATATAATCTTGGAATTGCGAGAATAAAGCCATGATTTTGAAATATAAACTCATATGTACCTTTTTTTATTATTTAATTCCATGGCTTCCATAGACTGCTACTTGAACACTTATAACTATTACTCATAGAAGTACTAATTTGTTATATATATTATGTACACACTGTCATTTTCTGCCACCAGGTAGGCTCCGCCCACAAAAACCGTCATTACTGTTTGCAAACACCAAAATTGGTCTATAAGCCGCAATAAGGTCAGCTGTAAAAATAACTGTCCCTGCGTCTCAATGTGCATACTATCCATCTAAATAGCATGTGAGATTAGAATAAAAAGCGTAGCATGTTGAAAAGAATATAGCCTATTTCCGGTAGATTTTCAAAGTGTGCATCTGTGCAAATTGTAACAGATAATATTGCCCACAACCCATTGCACTTTGGCAAAGGATTCAGTTCAGAACTACAAACATGAATAAAAAGTGTTTAAAAACTACAAACATGGCAGATGTTTGCGATTAAGTAGTTAGGTTTAGATAAAGGGGTTTGAGTTACTAATAATCCATATTTGACCTGGTAAAAGCCTGGTATTTAATGTTATCTGTGTTATGTTTAATCTGCAACAACAATGTGAATTTTTATAAACATCCGTTTGGCCAGTACCTTTCAAATGCATCATTATGCATTACTGTGAGCAGAGTTCTCGGCCTTTGGCAAATCAACGTGCTACTTTTGTTCTCTCCAATACAGTAAAGTCAGGTAGGCTCCGCCCACAAAAAACGTCATTACTGTTTGCAAACACCAAAATTGGTCTATAAGCCGCAATAAGGTCAGCTGTAAAAGTAACTGTCCCTGCGTCTCAATGTGCATACTATCCATCCTAAATAGCATGTGAGATTAGAATAAAAAGCGTAGCATGTTGAAAAGAATATAGCCTATTTCCGGTAGATTTTCAAAGTGTGCATCTGTGCAAATTGTAACAGATAATATTGCCCACAACCCATTGCACTTTGGCAAAGGATTCAGTTCAGAACTACAAACATGAATAAAAAGTGTTTAAAAACTACAAACATGGCAGATGTTTGCGATTAAGTAGTTAGGTTTAGATAAAGGGGTTTGAGTTACTAATAATCCATATTTGACCTGGTAAAAGCCTGGTATTTAATGTTATCTGTGTTATGTTTAATCTGCAACAACAATGTGAATTTTTATAAACATCCGTTTGGCCAGTACCTTTCAAATGCATCATTATGCATTACTGTGAGCAGAGTTCTCGGCCTTTGGCAAATCAACGTGCTACTTTTGTTCTCTCCAATACAGTAAAGTTAAATGAAATGAAATGTGGATGTTAACTGTGACAAGATGATTGACAGGCCAAGTTACAGGTAACTATTCGTCAGAGATGCAATTGTGTGACACGATAGTACAGTAGTGGCCAAAATTGTTAGAACAGCTGACAGATCTGAATGGACTTTTTTTTGCCTCCAAAATATTATTTCATTTCATAATGTTCATGAAATATGCAGATGGTTGCTCTGAGCACAACATACTGTATATCAGATGAAGTGTGTACCGATTTTATCCAATTTTAACTTTAATATTTGGTATGTCCAGCTTTTGCAGCAATTATAGCAGCACATGTCTCTGGCATAGTGTCAATATATTTCCGGAGAACTACAACACTAATGTTATCCCATGCCTTCTGCAACTCAAGCCAAAGGCTTTCCTTTGAATGTACAACAGATCTGTCCAGTTTATTTTCCAACTCGCTCCAAATTTGCTCAATGGGGTTGAGGTCCGGACTTTGAGAAGCCAGTCCATCATTTTCAATGTTGCAGCAGATTCCTTCCATCGCAGGTAGATCCGCTAATAGTTCGTTTTATGGGTATTGTAATGGACAATTCAACAAAAACAACTGAAACCTCTTAAATATTCCAAGTGTTCTAACAATTCTGGCCATCACTGTATGTCCCAAAGCTTGCCTACTTTGGGACATACACACTTAAAAGTATGTACTTTTTCTTAAAAGAAAAAGCTACTGATTTACTTCATGTTGTCAAGAAACAGACGAACTCCTGAACACATGAACTTCCTGAGGTTATCACTTATTCCTTCTCCATAAATCACTGACAAACACGGCTGTATTTGCATAATCGGCAGATGGATAACAATTAACCCAAACTGTAAATTAGAGCTGTCGTCCATGATAACACTATAGACAAATGTATATTCAATGGTTAAAGTTGAAATAATATATAATTATAGAAATATTATTTCAACTTTAACCATTAACCAGTGTTGGGGAAAGTTACTTTTAAAAGTAATGCATTACAATATCATGTTACTCCCTAAAAATGTAACTAGTTATGTTACTTAGTTACTTTTTATAGAAAATAATGCATTGTCACTTTTGCGTTACTTTTTATACCTGGGCTGGGCTTGATTGTTTGTTTTTAATATAAAAAAGTTCTATTTTTGGCAAACGTAAAAGCCCCTTAACACCAAAAGTGAAATGAATGAGCATCAGGCTGAAGTAAAGAAAGCTTAACACTCTTCGATCAGCAATAAAAACAAACACACACACACACACACACACACACAAAACCCCCACAAATGTTATGTTTATCTAAAGTCATTTTTGCTTCTTTGCATGGTTGAATTGGATCAGTTGGATCAAGGCAAAGACATTGGTTAATAAAATGGGATTAAATTCATAAAGAATATTTGTGCTATTTAACATAATTAAATATTGCTTTTTAATTATTGCTGGTTTGATTTAATTAAATATTGCATATTTTGAGTTTGCATTTTTACTGTTTTATTGATTTTGAAAAATACTGAATCTGTTTTTATCCACGTGACATGAGTAAACACATGTTGATATTTAGTCTAGAACTACAGTAAGATCATGTTCACACACAACGCTCTGCACTTACTCCTGATTTCTGTCGCCATGGCAACACCAGAGCTGTCACTCAATACATGAGAAACAAAGTAACTGGCGTTACTTATTTGAAAAAGTAGCTCAGATATTTTCTTGTTAATGAAAAAGTAATGCGTTACTTTACTAGTTACTTGAAAAAAGTAATCTGACTCTGTAACTCACGTTACTTGTAATGCGTCACCCCCAACACTGCCATTAACACTTTACAACAAGTTTCCATTTAACATTAACATTACTAAATCACCAAACATGAACTAACGATGAAGAATACTTCCACAGCTTTTATTAATCTTAGTTACTGGTAATTTCAACATCTACTAATGTATTGTGAAAATTAAAAAGTATATCTGTTAATACTATTTAATGGACCTGTGCTAACATGAACTAACAATGAACAGCTGTACTGCTATTAACTTGCATTAAGAAAACGTAATACTAACAAATGTATTGTCCATTGTTAGTTCATCTTAGGTAATGCATTAACTAAAGTTAACTAATGAGATTTTATTGTATAGTGTTACCCTTTAACCCTCTCTTGTATCACCCGGCGGGTAGACCTACACGTTATGTGTTGGGTAGACATGCAGTATTCAGAAATGTGGCTGTGTTCCAATAAAATAGTGCTGCTTTATTTGGGGTCAAACACACATAACAAATCCAAATAAGTTGCAAAAGCACACTATGTGAATATTAATTGTTTTTATTCATGTTCTATATCTATATATTCTATATGAGCTTTCACAGAGCCCACACACACACAAAAAAATTGTGTAAAAATAATGTAAAAATGTAAAATAACGATATTATCTGGCATTATTGAAGCTAGGTAAGTTGTTTTTACAAACTGATTACAAACAAAAATTCTCATGAGATTATGAAAAGTAAAGATGTATTAGTCTGTGTGTGGTACAAGGATGATCTGTTTATTGTGCTTTTGAGTCATTTGAAGTGTCTCTCAGACACTAAGCATTATATTAGGAGCATATATTCACCAGTACACCAGTATTTTCCCCCCCAGATTTTTTCTCTACTGACTTCACTCAGAGCTTAGACCTCATGAACTTTTATAAACTGATACAGCAGCTGTGCCTTATTTTTAAGCAGGTTGGATTGGCAAAGTAAAAGTCCATTTGACTCAGGTGACATCTTATCAGGCTCTGTAATTTACACCTGTGGAAAAACTCTTCAGGCTGCAAATACCAACCCAAACACTGGTGCATGCAGTCAGAAAGAGGGGCTGTACTCTTAAAAACACTGACCTCAAGTAACTACATAAAATAAAACTGAAAGAAATTTTGATCTTCAAGGAACTATACAGCAATTCATGATGGTTCTCCAATGAAAATGCATACCAATAGCACGATTTTCTGTTTCTATTTGCCATGCTATTATACGCAGAAATTGACTTTGTCGTGCATATGATACGCATGTGTTTGGCGTGCATATAATACGCAATTTTCGCGTCCATAAGATACGCAATTTGTTGGCGTGCATATGACACGCAGTTTTGGCGTATATATAATACGCACCTACCCCACACCCCTAATCCTAACAATTGCTTATCATATGCACGCCAAAGTCGATTTCTGCGTATAAATAGCACGCCACATAGAAACAGAACTCGTGCTATTGATGCGCACTTCATGAGATTGGGTAGGAGGCTCTGAAGAACCTGTACGTTTATTTGAGCTTCTTTTGATTTTGCCATCTTTAATGACTGGTTTCTGAGATGCTTTGGAGCGCGTGTATGACCGCAGGTAAGAAACACGCTCATGTATCTCATCTGCCAGACATTTCAGGCATGTAGCGCGGAAATCTTAACAGGTCGATCTTTATAACGTAGCCTATGAACTTGGACTAGTAAAGAAGGTAACTGTTTTACCCAAAATTAAACAAACTGTATAATCCGTAACCAGATTAGTAAACACTCCTATACTCTTATACCAGATTCCCCCAAATGCTGTTTTAGACATACGAGAGGAGATTTCCAACATACCCACTTTCAGCTCTTTTCCGAAGACGGTCCTCTCGCCGAGCGCGGAGCAGTTCCAGCGGCCGTGCTTGAACTGGAACTGGCACTCGTTGATGCCCATCTGCGCGCCCTGCCCGATCACGATGAGCGCGTCCGGCCGACTCTGACAGATGATGCGCTGCCTGGGCGCCAGTCCCGGGATCTTGTTGCATATGATGCTCGCTCCCAGCGCCAGCACGGTGGAGGATCGCCTAAAGTTGATCAGAGAAGAGCGTCTTCATATTTAACATCAAACACATGTGTGACCCTGGAGCACGAAACCAGCCTTAAGTAGCACGGGGACATTGTAGGCTATGGGTCAAAATGGTCGATTTTATCTTTTATGCCAAAATTCATTAGGATATTAAGTAAAGATCATGTTCCATGAAGATATTTTGTAAATGTCCTACCGTAAAAACATCAAAAGCAAAAAAAGCAAAAACAAAAAAAGAACTTCATTTGGACAACTTTCGAGGCAATTTTTCTGAGCGATATTTTGATTTTGATTGTTTTTTTTTTTGCACCCTCAGATGTAGCTATCTCAGCCAAATATTGTCCTATCCTAACAAACCATACAGCAATGGAAAGCTTATTTATTCCGTTTTCAGATTATGTATAAATCTCAATAAAAAAAAACTGACCCTTATGACTGGGTTTGTGCGCCAGAGTCACATATTGGATAAAGAGATCATTTCCGAAGGCGTCCACTGGCTGGAGTTTCCAAAGATTCCTGCGCAGCAGGCCCTTTAATGTCTTTGGAAAGCATCATTACTTTAAGAAAAAAAAAGATTTTCCCTACCGCTGAATAACAACAATTTCGGTGGCAGTTTACTTAAAGCCTTTAAGTATAATGTATTATTAAGGGTTATTAATGCATTATAATTATTCATAATGTGCGTTGTAGTAGCCTATATTATATCTGGTCGTAAATCATTATAAAATGCATAGTGTAACAATGAACTGATAAGTGTTATAATGTATTAACTGTGGTTACAACTATTCATGAGATTGTACAATGCATTATAAGGTGCATTACAAGGCAAAACTACTTTCATAATGCATAAAGGCTTTACGTGAAGTGTTACCACAACTTCTTTTAATTTGTCGCAATATCGTTGTAAAATATATTGATTTAATAAGAAATAAAAATAACTTGTTGCAACTGGAAAAGTAGTAAAAGTAACTTTCCCCAACACTGGAGATGATAAACAGAATAAACAGGCATAAATCAGGCGTATTTTGATGTGGTTTAGGAGTGTTAGTCTATACTGCAGGATGCTTCAGTAATGACTGCAGATTTTAGAAAAGGCCTGAGAGTCAGATGTCTGTCCGTTTATTCTCTTTATTCTTGAGAAAGGCATGTGATCCCAATTTTAAAAACTCATTCTTTCACTTATAGCAGTTTACTTAGCAGTATTGTTGATCAATTCTCCAAAACCTTTCGCAATCACTCCCCCTACTGGCATGACCAGTTAATGCACGGCAGTCTCTCAAGTGCCAGTAGATTTGAGAAAACACAATCTTTTAAAAAAAAAAAAGGGTTATTGTCTTAGTTATGGTAAATTCTACATTTTGCCCAGAGAGCTGTTTATTACATTAACTATCTAGCTTTCACAGAATGGCTAAATATCGGATCATAAAGTTCTAAAATCCGTTGTCGAGAAATAGTAAAAATATCTGTATTATTATGTAACGTTATTATGATAAGATATTGTTTAACTGTTTATAGATGTAGTTTAAAACTACTTTCATAATGCATAAAGGCTTTACGTGAAGTGTTACCACAACTTCTTTTAATTTGTCGCAATATCGTTGTAAAATATATTGATTTAATAAGAAATAAAAATAACTTGTTGCAACTGGAAAAGTAGGCAAATAGGCTATACCGAGCAGCAAAGAAAGTTCGTCTAATGCAGAATAGACAACATTATTAGGCTATAACAACATTATGATATGATATACTGTACAATACATTTTCCCAATCAGCTCACCCCATTTTCAAGTAGATTATTCCGAGACAAAGGAACATGTGAAATATCCAGCGCCGTGTTCTTCTGCTCATGATGGTCCTGTCTCGTTTCGCTCCAAGGTAACTGAGCTTTCAGGTTGAATAGTCAATCTATCAGCAATTAAACAGGCCTGAAGTCCGTTTGAAATAGCCTGGATTTCCAACAAGGACACATGTAGCTCCACCGTCAAGGTGTATCCAGCTCGTGTTGAGCGCGCATAGCGGCACAGGTAGAGCAGATCTGACCCCTTCATCCTCCTCCTCTACTTTATATATCTGGGCGTGCTCCTGAGGGCTGCTGAGCCCACCCATACAGTCTCATATGCACCACAGAAGTCGTGTGTCTGCTTTCATTCAGATCCATAAATACCGCTATTAATAAAAACAAACCATCTGACACATCCCGTCAGATAGCAGTAATAATCTAAAGCACTTAACATGTCTCAACATAACAGAATCGGTGAATCAATATGAATTGTTAAGTTGAATTTAGAAGTGATTGCAAAAGAAACACTTGCATTCAAAGTAGGCATAAAAATGAAGACTATATAAGCAGGACTGTATCAAAACCGGTTGTTGTTGTTTTTAGTTAAATCTGTGTTAGTTTTCCGTAAGATACTACTGTAAATTACAGTTAAGGGTGCAGATATAGGTGGCGTTTTTTATGGAATGGTCATATTGATGATCAGTGTTGGGGGTAACGCATTACAAGTAACGCGAGTTACGTAATCAGATTACTTTTTATGTAGTTTAAAAAAAAGCTCCTTATCAAAATTTGTAAAAAGACAGTCTAAAAAAATTGGATAAATGCTGGTCAGATGAAATCTGTGACTCTAAAGTTTGTATTGTTCCTACATATAATTTCACAATAACAGAGCACATACAGGTGCATCTCAATAAATTAGAATGTCGTGGAAAAGTTCATTTATTTCAGTAATTCAACTCAAATTGTGAAACTCTTATTAATTGTTAAAATAAATAAAAAGTTATCATCACAAATCTGTTTTTGCTGTGGAATGTGGACTGATGTGAAAAATGATGGTTTTGTTAATTAAAACTAAAACCATGAAAACATTACTTGCAAAATAAGCAATAACTGAAATAAAATATTAAAACGCTTAAACTTATTTTACTTCAGCTAGTTCCCGAGGCAACACTTTCATTCACTTTATGTTAAAATAACCAAAAAGAAACCAAATCTACAAACTTAAATGTAATACAAACTTATTATAGGCCTATACCTACTTAAAAATAAATAAATAGAACAACATACTACAATTTGAACTAAAATGAACAACAAAACATCAAAACAAAATCAAATTAAAAATATGAACAAAAACTGTAATAGTATATCAATGATACTAAAATAACACTGGTCTGAATACTTTCTGAAGGTATTCACAAAAACACCCACATGGTATATTATAATAATATATCATATTATAATATAATCTGCATTATGTGCCAAATTATGCATGTTTACATTTTAGATCGTTTATGGTGTTACAGTGTCCATACCGGCATACTATCTGATTTTCTTCTGATAAAAGTAGTTTAATGACATTTTAACTCAGAAGAAATGCATTAAAGTGCCCCTATTATGGATTTTTGAAAATTACCTTTCATGCAGTGTGTAACACAGCTCCAAGTGAATGAAAACATCCTGCAAAGTTTTAAATCTGGAAGTGCACCGTGCATATAGTTATTGGCTTTGTCCAAATACCCACACTTGCAGTCTTTGCACTTGACCACTTGATTACTTAAATGACGTATTTCCTGTATTTGGCCGAAGTCTTCAAGTGAGCATGAAGACCACAAGTGTGTGTCGAACTTTTCATTACCTGATGGGACACACTTATAGTGTTGTAAAAATGCAAGTGTTTACACAGCTTTATTTTAATTTTAATTTGAAATACTTGCATATTTGAAATGCAATCAACTTCTAAATGTCTGTTCAGTAGTCCCTATAACATGACATAATTTTAATTTGTGGTGCTTCTAATTAAAAGTATAAAAAAATGTTGTACAAAATAAATATCACCACAACTCATCTTTGCAACAATAAAAGTAAAAAGTTTTTCTACCAAATTATTTGTAATATCTAATTATTATATTAATATTTAACTTACATTGGAAAGGTTTCCGTGACCTCTCGCGAGATCTCGGCAAAAAGTCTCACTATTTATTTCCAGAACATGATGCATGATGGGATACACTAAGCCTCGAATAGCGCTCCGCAGCGGTATTCGAGATAGTGTTGGTTTAGTGTGCGTTAAGGGCACCGCGCTTTGGTATTTTTAAGACCTGGGACAGTCTTGCGCACTTACTTCCTGTCGCACGCACGTGCTCTCAAGTGGCCAAGACCGCAAGTGTGGGTATTTGGACAAGGGGTCAGTCTCTCAAAAGAAAGAGTCGACTCTGAATCATTGAAATTAGTCGTTTTTAAAACGAATCCAAGCCGTTTCGTGTTGAGGTCAACATGAAATATTAGCATATTGCCCGCCCACTTGTTGGTCTTTTCGCATTGGAAATGAAAATGCTAATTCATTCTTTGCCACTAGGTGCCGCTTTTGGAGTGATAAAATGGCGGTTTCCCCGGTAACGCTGTACACAAAGCAGCACTGCGCTCACAAACGCTGCTTTATCAGGCATCACAGGCTCATGATGAAATGAAAAATGAGACCAATCACAGATTAGCATCACGCAAAGGAGTGGTTTGGAAAGATGAATCATTGAGCGAATCGTTTCGGAGTCAGTTAAGCCCCGTTCACACTAGCAGCGACTTTTGTCAATACTGGTTGCCTTGACAGCGAATCAGGTTTCTTGCCGCCAAGTACAAACATTTTGGAGGCAAAAGACTAAATATAATCTAAATCTAAATTAAATCTGTACATACAAACAAAAATGAATGAGAAACGGAGCCTACTTTCTTCCATTGCATATGTTTATCTACGGCGCTGAGAGGAGAACGATCACATGAGCTCTACCGTCTTCTTTCCTATTGGCTGTCGCTCCCGAAAGTCGCTCTTCATTTGCATAAAGTTGAAGGATTCTGAACTTTGTCGCGTCGCTGGACACGCCCCATCCAATCGCCAACAGCCGCTGTCGCTCATGTCGCCGGAAATCGCCAGCTCTCCATTGAAATGAATGGGATTGTGTCGCTTTGCTGTTGCGTGTCGCTTGTAGTGTGAACGGGGCTTCAGCCTTCAGATCTTTATGCTAATGTAAAATGAAGATGAAGATTTAATTTCTAGTTGTGTGCAATCTATTTATTTTATTACAAATAACTGTACAAACATGCTACAAAAATGGTTTCAGTTGCAATGCTTTTCAAGTATTAGCACTATGGCACATAATATACAGTGTATGGTATTTCATTTACATCAAACAATTCACCATGTAAAACACATTTTCTAACTTCTAAAAATGGGACAATTATAGTTCAGTCTATCTGTGGGCTAAATCATCATCATTGATGTACACCCGCTGACTGCAATGAAAGAGCTTGGAATAGCCAGGACAATTTTTAATATAACTCCCGACTGGATTCATCTGAAAGAAAGACATATGCACCTAGGATGCCTCAAGGGTGAGTAAAACACAAGCTAATTTTAATTTTTGGGTGAACTAACCCTTTAAGTCTTACCCTATCTAGGCAATTGAGCACAGTTTGGGGGTCCTGACTGGTCTGTTAGTGTGTGAACATCATGAGCAGAGATGATTGGCTCTTTGAGCTGCTCCAGCCAGGACCACATGATTCCAGAGAGAATAAATGGGTCTTTTTCCAAACACAGTCGCTCCCACGCACCTTGACGATTAAGATCTGCCTGCGGAGAAGAATAAAAAAATGTACTAATCTTAGGTCAGATTTTCTATATGATGTGAAGAGATTGTTGTTTAGCCCGAGTAGACAACAACTAGGTCCATCATGCAGAGCTGCCTGTCTTCAGTAAGCAGACTACAACTTTACATGCTAAAATCATTGAAAGGACTGGGATGCAGAGATGCCAAAAGGAGACCACATAAACCCCTGACCTGTTGGTTCACCAACTAGATTAAGCATTATATTAACACAGAAAATGCTGAATTGATTTGTTGATTTTCATTGCTTTCATTGTCCTCATTTGTAAGTCACTTTGGACAAAAGTGTCTGATAAATGTTGATGTAATCTTTAATGAAAAGGAGGTTTGACGCCGAAACGGCGGAGGGACGCCGAAAGAACTGTCGTATAGGACAGAGATAAATAGTGGCTTACATACGCCTCTTCAAGTGCTGATTGGTCAGATTAAATAAACATGTTCCTCCTGAACTTTTATTTGAACCTAACTCAGAACTAAGAAGCCATTCAGTCATGCCAGCTCTCTAAAATGGTGAAGGGACGGTGGCAACTTCATCTCCTGAAGACCAGTGGGAATAGGCTGCAGTCTTATCTGAGACCATACACCAAAACCTAGATTCAGGTCACGAAGACCTCAAGATCGACACTCCAAATCTGATGGGATCAGGGTTGCCAAGTTTTCACAACAAAACCCGCCCAACTGCTACTCAAAACTAGTCCAAAATGAGCCCAATGGTGTTTCGAGGGGGGACCCCCGGTAAAAATCGCATTCTGGGGGATAAAATACACGTTTGTGGCGAAGTTCCCCTAGTAAAATTTGCATTGCAGGGGCTAAATATAACGTATTTGGGGTCAGTTCAACCCGCGGACATGAAAAACAACACGCGGCAACAATGTTAAAGTAGCCCCATTCCGTGGGAAAACTGCGGACTTGGCAACATTGGATGGAATATAAAGTAAAGCGTAAGTAGCAATAGAGTACTACTAGATTACACTAAGTGAAAATCTCATATTTTATTTTTTGATAGATGCTATTTACACTAAGTGAAAGTATTATTTTAAGCGATATCCAATTTACACTAAGTGCAAATAGCTATAGATTATTTTTACACTGTTGAAATAGCAGGATTTTCTGCTAAACTACTTATTGCAAATAGTGGCAATTATATCTGCACCTCAGTATTGCAGTACATTATAAAACAGTATGCAGTAATAAGGTATTGAGTGTAAATTATAATTTTAAATAAAATTATTAAATGGATGCCACCTTATTGGGACAATACAGGTGCATCTCAATAAATTAGAATGTTGTAGAAAAGTTCATTTCAGTAATTCAACTCAAATTGTGAAACTCGTGTATTAAATAAATTCAATGCACACAGACTGAAGTAGTTTAAGTCTTTGGTTCTTTTAATTGTGATGATTTTGGCTCACATTTAACAAAAACCCACCAATTCACTATCTCAACAAATTAGAATATGGTGACATGCCAATCAGCTAATCAACTCAAAACACCTAACCAACGTTTACCCGTTTACCAAGAAATTTTGGAGCATTTCATGCTTCCTTCTGCTGACCAGCGTTGATGCTGATTTCATTTTCCAGCAGGATTTGGCACCTGCCCACACTGCCAAAAGCACCACAAGTTGGTTAAATGACCATGGTGTTGGACTGGCCAGCAAACTTACCAGACCTGAGCCCCATAGAGAATCTATGGGGTATTTTCAAGAGGAAAATGAGAAACGAGACCAAAAAATGCAGATGAGCTGCAGGCCACTGTCAATTCTGCCGAATTGAGGCAGAAATTAAAGCAAAAGGAGCCCCTACCAAGTATTGAGTACATGTACAGTAAATGAACATACTTTACAGAAGGCCAACAATTCACTAAAAATGTTTTTTTTATTGGTCTTATGAAGTATTCTAATTTGTTGAGATAGTGAATTGGTGGGTTTTTGTTAAATGTGAGCCAAAATCATCACAATTAAAAGAACCAAAGACTTAAACTACTTCAGTCTGTGTGCATTGAATTTATTTAATACACGAGTTTCACAATTTGAGTTGAATTACTGAAATAAATGAACTTTTCCATGACATTCTAATTTATTGAGATGCACCTGTATAAGCCCTCCCTACCCCTATCCTAACCCTACCTGATACTTTATTTTCAACTTTTTGATTATTTCCTATATTTTTATTAAAAAATAAATGCCATTCCGATGTGATATGAGATTTGAAAAGGGAGAGAAAAAAAAGGGCAAAAGGCGGATTCGTACCCGGGTCGATCGTGTCAAAAATGACTACGACACACGTTTAACTATCTACACCACTGGAGCTGATGTAAGAGCGATCGTCTATTGTATTGTTGACGAGCCCCAATCACACGTTGATGGGTGGAGTTAATGTAAATAGCCTATTTGCACTTAGTGTAAAGTGTCTCTGTGAAGTAAATTGTGGAGCAGTTCCCTCTAAAATGGAGCAGGTATCCCAAAAACAACGCAGCAACGGTGGACACTCATGTCTGGAGGTGTGGGAGATCTGAAGCCAACTCATTTTTCAAGTTGCGTGCAGTGGTTGGTTAAAGCAAGTCGTTTAAAAAAGACGTGCAAACAAATGATACTGCAGTGGCTGTTGCTGACTATTTAAATCTAGCGGATTTGGTGTCTCGTGTCGCAAATCCAATGACGCTGGCAGTCACGATTCTCTCTGACCAATCAGTGATCTGCAGAGTTTACAAGTCACATTTTAGTATCAGTCCGACTCACTTGGAACCTCAACCGAGGTGGTACTAAAAAAAAGTACCAGGTTCAAGCTACTGTATGCAGTGGAAAACCCCCCAAAAGTGAGCCATTAGGTGCCCCTTAGTACACCTAACCTCCAGTAGGTGGCAAAAATGGTGCGGTGTGTGTGCACTTGGATGGGATAAATGCAGAGCACAAATTCTAAGTATGGGTTACCATACTTGGCTACACGTCACACCACTCTTAGGGATTGAAGTACACCCTGCAGGACTGTGGCCCTCCAGGACCAGAGCTGCCAATCCCTACTTTAACTTTAAAGGATTAGTTACTTCCAGAATAAAAAAAATTACTGATAATTTACTCACCCTCATGTCATCCACGATGTTCATATCTTTCCTTCTTCAGTCGAAAAGATTAATTAATTTGTAATTTTGTTGAAGGTTTTTTTTTTTTTTTTTTTGAAAAAATCAAGGTTTCAATGCAGCTTCAAAGGGCTCTACACGATACCAGCTGAGGAATGTGCTCATCTCATCTTGCACTAGCTCTGCGGTGCTCGTCGATGACTTTGCATTACTTAATCACGCTGGAAAGGTCACGCACGACGTAGGCAGATGTAGTTCCGAACTCCATCCGATTTTCTGCTCTTACTTTAAAATCGTCGTCGTTTTACCTTTTTTTTTGTCAAGGGCGTTTGGTTTAGTCTTTGCATGTTCGCTTTGTAAACACTGGGTTGGTATTTCTGCCTACATCATACGTGACCTCTCCAACGTGACTTTACGCAATGCGTGAGGTCAAGCTAATGTAAGACGAGCATTTGTGGTTAAAAGTATATAAATGTTTTTTTGTTTGTTTTTTTTTTTTTAGAAAATGACTGATCGATTCGCTAGATAAGACCCTTATTCCTCGGCTGGGATCGTGCAGAGCTCTTTGAAGCTGCAGTTTGGACTTTCAATTCGTTGACCACCATTGAAGTCCACTATATGGAGAAAAATTCTGGAATGTTTAAATAAAAAAACCTTCATTTCTTTTTGACTGAAGAAAGACATAAACAGCTTGGATGACTTGGGGGTGAGTAAATTATCAGGACATTTTTATTCTGGAAGTGAACTAATACTTTGATGCTTTTTGTTTTAAATTGAGAATGCGACAAATTGAAAAATGACAGTAGACATGAAGCACAGAAAAATGAACAAACAACAAAGGAATATACCAAAACCAAAGACAGATATAAGAATGAACACTCAATTTAATATTTTAATACATCTTTAATACTTCTTAGTAAATCAGTGCATGCACCTACTTGCCAAGTAGACACCTTCTGAATTTGCTCCTTCTCTCCATCCTTCTCAAGGTCTACCGCAAGGGACTGAGCCACCAGGAGGTGACGCGACTCCAGAGATAACTCGGATTGGATAGTGATGAAGGGCACCTCCGAATGCTCTTTTTCATTGTGTTGAGCCTCGTCAGGGTCAGTACTTTGCTTGCAGTCTCTCCTCCAGTAGGACAATATTCTGGCGATGCTCGTGGTGCTTTTCTCGTCTGAAACGCCTAGAGATTGGCTTCGCTGCAGGACCGACTGCCTCCTGGTTTTGAGCAGTGGAGATCCTTCTGTCTGGTCCATAAGAGTTTTCAGCTCCCATATATTGCTGGTTGAGCTGTAGATGGGATTGTCCTTGCAAGCCCCCAGAGAAGGAGTGATGTAGTTCTGGGAAACACAGCTGAAAGCTGCCAGCTGACCGTTGATGGTAGTTGAGTGGATGCTGGCTAAAACCCCGAGAGGGTTGTCCGAGAGGTTTAAAGATGCTGCTAACCTCTGGAGGTCAGACTCGCTGTAGCTGAGGCTCTTACGGACATAGTAAAGAGGTTGTGTGTTGCCTCTGGGTAGACCTGGAAGACGTGGCCTGATCATAGTCATCCCATTTCCCAAAATCTCTCTGTTTAACTGATACACTGAACTCTCATTAAATGTTTTCTCTACCACAGATGTGACGTCAGGAACCTCGACAACATCCTCCTCGATAACCTGCCGATTCTCTGCGATGTCCAGTAGGAGTCTGCAGATGAGAGTGACGAGCTTTGGCATGTATCTCAACTTCCGAGCCTCGTATCCGTGCAGTATATGTTTCTGGCGGATCAAGTATTGTGAAAGAGAAACGGGCGGCGCTCTAGGCTCGGCGTTAGCAAACACGTTCCTTAGCGGAACCAGGAACTGAGCAAACTGCCTGACGCACTGGAGCTGTCCTCTAGTCTGGATCGAGTTTGGTCGTTTGCTTCGAACTAACAGAATGGCTTGGTCTGCTGTCATCTGTGTGGTGAACAACAAGAAACAGGCCAGCAACACACCTATAACAACAACACGTAAAAAGAGTCAGTATCCAGCTAGTGTACATATCGTAATGTTGCAATTTGGTTGCAAACATTTAAGTGTAGGTTACTACTACATGATTGAAAACTGTTTTTTTTTTTTGTCTTTATTTGAGAGGACAGTCAGGGAGAGACAGGGATCAGGAAAGCATTCCTGTAGCTTGAACAGTAGAGCATGGCACTAGCATGCCAGGGTCATGGGTTTGATTCCCATAGAATGTATGAATTGAAAAAAATGTTTTCATGCATTAAAAGCATCTGCTAAATGCATATATGTAAATGAAAGGACCACATGCTGGGGCTTGAACTCGAATCACCTGGAGTGCTGTCCATAATGCTATAGCTCAAAATCAACCCTGACATCTTTATAATAAAAAAAAAAGTTTTTAGAAGCTTGTGCTCACTGCATGGGTAGTGCTTACGCAGATGCTTTTAAAGGGGTCATGAACTGCCTTTTTTTTTTTTTTTTTGTACTGTTCTCTGAGGTCCCCTTATAATCTTATCAATATTTTTACATACAAAACATAATTTAGAAGTAAAAGGCTATTTTCTGTCCTGTTTTTAACCCCCTCATCAGAAGCTCTGCATGAATAGGCGCAGTGGATTGTAGACTCGGAAGTAAAAGCACACTGCTATGATTGGCTAATAGCTGTGTATGATTGACAGCCTACATCCTTCACCGATGGACGCTGCTGTGATTTAGGTTAAAAACGCATACATACTCAATACATATCAAACGATATGTATAACAGACAAAGCAATAGCGACCACATAATAAAAATAGTTACTCACACTTGTGTGTTGCGACATTACTGTCAGATCCAATATAGTCAGCACAGCATCGTCTTTTAGTTTGAATTTTTCTGAAAATCCTGCGTCGAATTGTGCCTTGTTTGTAAATGAATTCACGGTAAAATGAAGTGAACAAAGGACCGAGTTCTTACTGATGCGGTCTGGATCTTCATTAAAAATAAAGTTCATCCAATCTATCCTAACGTTGGGATAAGAAGGAAGGCAATGCAAAGACTGTTTTCCAACAGCTTGGCACTGAACAGCGTCTTGTTGTCTTCGGAGCATCTTTATCGTTTGGTTTCTGCATAGACCTGCATTTGCCACTCTATTCATTTACCTACTACATGTGAGAATCAGTGGGCGGGGCTGATGTAGAAGCAGGAGTTGATCTTCTTCTGCGGAGGCAGTGTTTAGCCACACTATTACATCATAAAGAGGCACCTAAGCTGTTCTTTGACTAACGAGAAAGTTTTGAGTTCTGAAACGTACAGGATGTTGTGCACTTGCTGAATACATATTAAAGGCTAGACCTAATCCCCGAGCACACCACCTACACTGCATGTTAAATGGCGGGAAAAGGATTTAGATGACAGTTACTACCTAAAATGCTCATATGCTGTTTTTTCACACATACTCATACAAACACTGTCAGCAATGCATACAGCAACCCTTCCATCTGCACAAATCCAGTTATTTTTGCTTTTAACTTATGTGAGTGTTGATCTTCTTCTGTGGAGGCGATGCTTATCCACACTATTACATCATAGAGTAGAACATTCCACAAGCTGTTGTTTTGGCAGACTAGATTCAATAAAAGCTGTTTTTAGACTAATGAGAAAGTAACGAGTTCTGAAACTTACAGGATGTTTTTATAGTACAATGACTTCTTATATGTCAAAAGATCAAGGGAATTTTGGTTTCTCAGTTCATGACCCCTTTAACTAAAGCGACTTACGGCAGCATCATTATCCAGAAAATCACTCTGGATTAATCTCAGGTTAAGTGTGCTGCTTGAGGACACAATAACAATAGATCATGGCTGCTTGTAAGGATCAAACCAGCAACCTATAAATCAGGTATGTTTATTAAATTATAAATATATTTTAACATATAAAACAGACCTGTACCTGTTCTGCCAAGCCCTGCATGACAGTGAACAGCCATCTTGCCTTCTTGGATGGCAAAACACATGACTTTCACCATATCCAAGATGGATGTGAGAGACGCCACACCATAGTCATTCCATCTAAAGTTGTAGAAATATACTAAAATAGAGTAACAAGAGTACCTTTACAACCTGAAAACATAAGAACAACTCAATGTGTCAAGAAGATTCTTTACATTACACAGGAAAAAATACATACTGAAAGTTAGGCAGAATCAGACGATGTACAAAAAGAAAGCGTCACTCACTGCCAGCCTCCATGAATGTCTCCGGTCGGTAAGTGAAGCCGCTCTCGGGATCCAGTGGGTTTCCACAGCTGGCATGTTCGCCAGGGCACTGGAGGTTAATAACTGTCTTCAAACCACATCTTAACATGACGAAACAGCTAATTATAAAAGCGTACCAAACACATACTCCAGAACCAGTTTTGTTTTTACAATCATCAGCTTTACCTCAAAAACTGGTCTATTATGTCAAATTTTTCAATGATTTCGGTGGAAGGGCGGGCCATGGCCAGCAGATTGTCGGTGATCCTAAAAAGAAACAGAGAAGCCATGAGTTGAACTAATCCATTCGTACATGTTGTTATTGCATAAAACTTGAAGTAAAATCTTAAAGTTGACATTTTTGGGGCGTAAAATCAAGTAAAAGCAAGGCTTTGATGATCGGTTGACTTTCTGAAGAGGAAACATTTTGGGGAAAAGAAACTCATTATTTTTGTAACTGTTTGGCATAAAGAAAAATGTGCTGGGAGAACTCAACATACAGAGAAGCTTCGGTTCACAAGACTGCCAGAGGCTTAACCTCATTTGGTAAAGGCCATGTTTAAGTGCATGCCGTGTACCAAGACGAGTAGATTCCTCTGATCGCCTGATCGTCTTCACTCCAGTGTGAAGGGTCCTCGTACTTGCAGGCCAGTCCACCACATCCCATGGAGCACTGCATTTGATAGGGGATCAGGTAACACAGCGCCTCTCGAACCATTGTGTATTTGGCTCTGGGAACCCTGGAACCCGTCACTTTAAGAATCAAACAGACATGATCTACTTAGAAACTCAGGAGAGACTGTCTGAAGAGTCTCGTCGGGTGAGCAAAACCATTCACCAACTGAGTTCTGCAACATAGATGTCAAACAGACAAGTAGACATAGGAAATCTTTGTTGCTTTACTGATTACATTAGGAACTCAAAATATCTTTAAAATGTAAAAGGCAAGAGGACAAAGTCAAACATAGTGTAACATCGTTCTGATTCTTACTTGACTATTCCACCATTTTTTTCCACCAAAGTAAGTTTTTGCCATTCCTTACCAAAGTCCATAATACTCCCTCCTCCATGGCAATATCTGTTTGGGCACAGGATAAATGAATTAACACTACAGACGTCAACGATTCAGTAAGATCTATTTTAAGTCGTTGCTTATACTCAGCAATTACAGCTGCATTTATTTCATCAGCAATACAGTAAAAACAATAAGATGAATTTTCAGCTTCATTACTCCAGCACACGATCCTTCAGAAAACAATATAATTTGCTGATTTGATGCCCAAGAAACATTTATGTTATTATCAAAAACAGTGCTGCTTATTTTTTGTGATGAGTACAGTTGTACAAGTAGTTTCTCCCCAGTTCTTATTAACGTAAAAATAATATATCAATTGTTAATTAATACTAATATTATACCTTAAAATTTTTTTTTTTTAAATAAAAAAATACAATAATTTTTGCAACTACAAAAAACCTCTCAAATGTTAAACATCTGAATGCAATACAGTAACTACATTATGGAATAGCTGTGTGTTTAACTCTCACAATGCAAAAAAATAAATAAATCAGGTTTCATTCTTTATGCAAAATACAGTTTGGTTTTGTTTTTGGTGTGAAATGTGAAATGTTCCAGCCATCCATAGCTTCTCAAATCAAGGCTATAACCTGTCTTCATACAAAACATAATTGCATTTTTTATTAATTCACCATTATTTCATCTGAACACATTGGGTTTGCTGTTCAATGATATTGTCTCAGACTAAAGAATGAGTTGTGATTATTACTCACCCAAAAACTGCTAGAGAAAATCAACGTTACTTTCTCTTCGATCCATTGAATCCACAGCTGAAGTGATAACCTGCCCCCTCAATCATACACTCTCTCGTAGTAAGAATCAAAAGCAAATGACACTATATCATTTATTTTGCCTTCCTTTAAGATGCACAATCTTCTTACGGATCCTTCCAGATCGGCTGTACGTCCTGCTCATTTTCAAACAGCAAGCGTCTGAGTTAATTCTGCTGTTCTGTGCTCACATCAAGCCAAAGAGTGAATAAAGCAGCTATTTCAGACCCGCTCCAGATTTACCAGCTAATCCACTTACTCCTGAAATATCCCATTTCTCTGACCTCTGACCTCACAGACACTCAGAGCTGCCTCCTAGTTATTCCAGTTATGCATTTCAGTTTTCTTCCAGGAATCAAAAACTTTCTCCTTCAATTATTTTTAAACTTTTGACTTTTCAGCAATTGGACTACTTGGAAGACATTTTCGGCAATCCCAACATTTGTTTTTGGGTTAAATTCAACCCACCAAAAAGGCCATCAAAAAGCCAGTAACTGAAAATGACAGTGAGGTGAGGCTCTCGAAGCTCTGCAAACTGATGGACTTACAGCCAATCTGATTAAAGGAGAGCCTCCTAAGTAGGAAGTTAACCAACAGCTGACGCACTGCTGCTCCAATACTGCATCAGAGTCAAACTGACGCTCATTTAGACGACGGCTGTCCTTATGACACATACATATATCTAAAGGCAAAAGACAGTAAGCTACTTTAAATGGATAAAAGAACATTTCCGAGGTTTGATTGTTTATAGATGACATTCATAATCATTGTGCAAACCAATAACGGAAACCCTGATTGGCCCTCTCAAGTGTCACTGATGACAATTTCATGTCAGTGCATCATATTCTCCACAAGGGCTATAATAATCATATCAGTGCAGGAATCACATTGGTCTCATAGCAAACGGATCTGTCCACTCAGTTCACTTAAACAGCCGTCTGTTTTACACACACTTATTAAAATGAAGAAGAAACTCACCGTAATGACAATGAAGCACTCTATTCTGCTCTATAACAAGTACACATATTCAGTTTTCATGAAACAGCCATTGAAAGGTCTCAAAGAGAATGATACTGAAAGAATGAATGCAGAGCCATTTCTCTGGATGTGAATTAAACGTGTTACAGCGAGGACACAGATTACTGGGGTTTACTTGTTTCCAATAAAGTCCATCAGCAAACTCTCGGCAAAGCCGGAAAATCACATTAAGGGCTTCACCGGTGAGATTACCTGAGGTCATGCAGGTGAAGTGTGTCATTGAGAAAGCCATTCACACGGCTTGACACAGTCACAAACTACAGAGGATTTCTTATTTTATACGAACAGGAGACTGGTCACCAGCTCAGACTGGTTTTAAAATAATGGTTATGAATCTGAGAAGGGGAAAGCGCTCAGTACTGACTGTCCCTTAATCACTGAACAACAGCATTCTGGGATATTACAGCATCTGGAATCTCACAACTCTAAAATAATAATAATTAAAAAAAAAAAAAAAATGTAAATACAGCATTTTACTGTGTAGGTGCAACGTATTTTCATTAGCGTCACAAATTTATGTCAAGTAAAGCTGCGTTGCTTCAGTACATGTTCATCTTGAAATATTACTAACAATTAAAGTTATACTTGTGTTTACTTTATAAAAACCAGTAAAGATTTGACAGCTAAAACACATGCAGCACAAGCTGAAGGTGGACAATTATACTAAAAGGCCTTTTACTCGCTAAAAAGGTAAATGATCAATCAGATGACAGAAGGCATCTGTCATTGTGTTTTGACCAATTTATAGGCCTTAGAAATATGGGTCACACTTTATTTTAAAGTGTCATGAAACCCTAAAACACAATTTTTGAGATGTTAACATGAATAGGTTGCACATCAAACTGCAAGCAAGAAGATCAAGATCAAAAATATCAATACACTATTAAATCAACATTCGCCATTAAACATTTAAAAAAAAACATTGCCATTAAACAAACCACTTTTGTGGAACAGGCAAAGTTATCAGCTAATTATTGAGTCTGACATCAATCCATCAATAGCTAATGAGAGGTTTCAAGCCGTGTCCTGCTTCTTCGTGTGCTATAATTCACACTGTACTAAAACTAATCCAACATCTTTCTAAATCTTCTATTATTGTTTCTATAGATACAATCTTTTTTAGATTGTTTTTAAAATGGTTTTTAAAATGTCTGACTTTTGGTGTGGTACAAATAAACTAGTGGAAATGGTAACCAGCATAAGACACACTCTCTTATACATTCAGATCAATTTGAACATAACCTGTTGAAAAAAATTAAATAAAATGATGTCCTTGTTATTTGTCAGTCATTCAAGTACTATAGAAACCCTTTCAAAATGACAAAAACTGAATCAAATGGTTAATTCTATAAACCCTTAATTATTGCAAAAGCTTTAATAATTTTTTTGCAATACATTTTAACATTATATATTTCATTTTTCCAAAAATACGGTGACATCATTTGGACAGGCACGCTAAAAATATCAGAATTATTTAACATAATTAAGTAAATTATTCAAAAATAAATAGCCAAATTTCACAAATTTGAAAAAGAACTAAAAAAAAAGAAAGACAGTTTTTAAAGTGAAAAATGAGAAAGATGTGAAAACTACAATTTGACAATCAATTCAAGATATCTAGACTTTTATATATTTATCAAGACGTTTATTATCAGTGACACTCTAATGAAGTCACTCAAACAAAAACATTAAATAAAAAAAATACATACACTTTATGTCATCATGTATTTTTCACTT
Organism: Sinocyclocheilus anshuiensis; assembly: GCF_001515605.1. NCBI lineage: Eukaryota > Metazoa > Chordata > Actinopteri > Cypriniformes > Cyprinidae > Sinocyclocheilus > Sinocyclocheilus anshuiensis. Next base: position 322,937 of record NW_015555815.1, read on the forward strand.
CCTTTAAGAAAGCAAAATGCTCAGTGTTCACTCCATCGCATTTTTGCCATTTGTTTTCCGATACTCTCGGTACAGCAGAAGTCGTTCTGTGGTGTGTTGTGGCAGTCTGTTTCTCTGGGCCCGTACGATACAGGAGGCTAGAGGAAACAGTCTTTTAAACCCCCCTGAAGATGCTGGTACGGCCAGCAGCTTGCGGCAGACGCTCTGTAGGCGAGGGAAGCGGTTAGCTTGTTTCCAGAAGGCCTGGACAGAAACCTCTCCCTCAGACAAGGGCTCTGATAAATACTGACGCAGCTCAGGCACGTTCATTAGCTTCTGCATATCAGCATCTGCTTTATCACAGCTCACATTTGCGGTGGCACAAGTTTCACTTAATGCTGACTCCACAACTGAAGAGGCACGCTGTTTGGAGGGTGTAAACAGTGTGGTACTCTTAAACTTCTCTTTTCCACCGTCAAAGGGTTGCAGCTTGATTCGCGGGTCCAGAACTGTGGCTAGTATAAAATCTCTTCGCAAAATCAGAGGCTGGAAGTAAGAGCGGAGACCAGAGCGCAGGGCTGAGCAGAAAAGGCTGAAGCTCGTGGCCTTTGTCTCAAGTGTTTTATCGAGTCCAATGATGGACGGAATGACGAGGGACAAGGTGAAAGCGTCTTCCTGAAGCAGCTGGACCACTTCTTCGAAAGGCTCCACCAAGCCAACAAAGTCCGCTACCTGCTCACGCGCAACATGAACCACCGGTGGACAAATACTGCAGCTGTTTGTCTCCGTGCGAGCTTGATTGAGAAGGGTCATCACCAAGTCCCATACCGACTCCTGCATTAGCTCACGGATGATGGTGATTGTGGAGTTCCAGGTGTAGCTGCTTGTGCTGCAAGAAACAGACAGTGAGAGCTTGCATTTCCGTGCAAGAACCTCAAGCCAGTAGGCACTGCGGCGAAAAAAAGACACCACGCTTTGTATCTCAACAAGTATACGCTCAACCACTCTGGACTTCTTCAGTGCCTCCTTCATTACACAATGCAGTAGTGTTGTAATACAATCCAGATGTTTGCTGCACGAGATTTCAGCTATAGAGTAATCATCTATGGCGAACTGGTCATTAAGAAAACGCAATAACTCATCTTCGTCTGGATCGTTCTTTTGTGCAGAATACATGATCTTGTAGTCACAGAAAACATCATGTGTGGCAATAGTGTTCTTGGCCTCGTGGATAATGCTGTAACCAATGTTATGTGGGAAAAGCCCATAGCTTAGAAGAACTGATTCGAGCTCTCCTCCGATCTGTGCCGTAAACTGATTACATTGCAATTGGCGAAAAGCCACAGTCGGTCTGTGAATGTTCCAGTCGTCATCAAGAAAGTGCATCTGAACGGCCAGAAGTGGTTCTGCATGTTCACTAGCCCAAATATCAGCGGTGAGGTGAACGACATTACGGCCTGCACTCAGAGATACGCAGCTCATGAGCTGCTGGATCAGCTGTGGCTTGATGGTTTTCTCCACAGCATTGTAGAGCTCTAAAACTATGGTGCGCTGTGAGAGTTGTGGATGTTGAGGACCAACTGAGGACATGAACTTACGAAACCCAGAGCCTTCAGTGAAGTTCAGGGGCAGCATGTCCTCAGCAAGCATTCGCAAAACATCATCAACAAAAGCTTTATGCTGCGGCGGCACAGCAGAAGCACTTCTGGAGCTGGAGGGTGAAGATGAACATGGGTAGAGGGGAGGACTGTTCGCATCCAGCGTTTTTTCTAAAGTCATCCTCTTCATCTCCTTCACCTTGGGTAGTGGCTCTGCTGTGCGCTTTGACTGTGGATTAAAATCAAATATTTAAAAAAGACAAGCGTTGGCGACCACATTTATTTCTAAATTATCCCAAGTAGGCTGATAACACATGTCTCCTCAGGCTCTCCACTATCATGTGTCAATGGCATTAAAATCTCAAAGTCAAACCGACTCAAACGACGTCAATATTTTATATTAACTTAACACAAATGCTAAATCTTAGTTTGGGGACAGAATCTACAAACTGTATTCTGGTGTAAAATTAGGTGTTTGAAACAGATATACAAAACTTATACCACTGCTAGAGGAAACACCTTTGTGACAAACTAGCCCCAGGTAATCTTGAGGTAATCAGTAGTTAGATTATGTTATGTCATATTGTGATATTTAAAGCTGCAGTCCGTAACTTTTTTTGGTTATCCAAAAACAATATTTGAGCAAGTACATAACCAGCCAGTGTTCAAAACGATCGCCTTACTTTAGCCCGATTCACAACGGTAAGCTTATAATAATGTTTTCTAATTTGAGTGGTACGGGTAGGAATTTGCAGGAAATTTCGAGTATGGCACTGCGTCATTACGTCACGTCTGTAAACATAAAGAAGGAGTCCTGGCTAGTATGCTATCGCATGTGAGGATCCTGCAGAGGGCCGATCGTTTATAAGCCTTTTCTCACAGCAGCTGGAATGATTAAATTGAGCATTTTGATGGCAGATTGTAATCCAGAAAGGATTATGTGTTTATGAAATACATGTGACTTAAATTTTATTCCCGTTTTAAATGTGCATCTGATTACATCTTCAAATCTACAGCCTACGTGGGATTACACAAGTTTTTGTATTTTTAAGAGAACCAGTTCGAGGAGAATAATTGGCTTTTTGGATTAAAAGAATTTCTTTATATGAAATTCGAATGGTATGACAATTAGAGATTAGACTGTTCAGAAATTGAAATCTACACGCTAATACACATTACATACACAGTGCTGATTAGTGCTGTGTTCGATACATCGATACGACGATGTATCACCACAGAGATTTGACGATACGAGTATCGATACAGCTGTCCCTGTATCGATATCGCGGCACGTGCGCTGTAGTGGACTGCGCTTAACTTGAATGCAAGAGCAGCGTTTAAAACGGAGTAGAAAAGTGCAAGGTTTCTATAAAAAATAATTTCGAATGGTATGACAATTAGAGATTAGACTGTTCAGAAATTGAAATCTACACGCTAATACACATTACATACACAGTGCTGATTAGTGCTGTGTTCGATACATCGATACGACGATGTATCACCACAGAGATTTGACGATACGAGTATCGATACAGCTGTCCCTGTATCGATATCGCGGCACGTGCGCTGTAGTGGACTGCGCTTAACTTGAATGCAAGAGCAGCGTTTAAAACGGAGTAGAAAAGTGCAAGGTTTCTATAAAAAATAATGAATAGAGCATAATATATAGGCTACAACAAGGTTTAATCTTGCCGCAGAGGAACACAACTGGGGTTGCCTGATATAAAGAGACGTAATCTCCGAAACGGAGCTTCCTACTTGCACAATACGGAAATATTGAAGAAGAGTTTAATTAATCAAAATATAAATGATTCAAGTATAATCGATGTGAATATAGCCATTTATGTATTAAGTTATTCCACTAAATTCTTGTATCAAATCAGACTCCTGTTAATTTGTCAGGGAGAGATGCATTATGTAGATTAGGGCTACAAATTTGGTGTTCTCCTGATGCACCACAATATCTGCTAAGTGTGCTACTTGTTTTTGTCAACCTGGCAACCGCATGCAGCGATTGCCGGGCAAAACAGACCGTTTCGAAAGCGTAATTACGTTTTATCCTACTAGAATTGATGCTGACCATCCTTATCATTTTCATAAGTGCAACAAGTCATCTCTCTCCACTGTGGATAAACGCGCTTGCTTTCTGAAAACACTGGTTAGCTTGCAGTTTAGCGATCTCCACTATTCTATTATCAGAAAAGTGTAATTTATCAAGTGTTCATTTATGAGAGGGAGAGAGAGAGAGAGGCTGTGTATGTATTTTTTTTTTTGTATGTATGTATTTTTTGTATGTTTCATATGTATTTAAACGTTTCGCCGCATTTCTCCATTAACAGTGAAGCTGTGGCTTTAATTGCTTTAGAAACTATGTTACCAGCTCCTTGTTGAGAAAGCTAATGTAGCTCTTGAGCGGTTAAGCTATTTTTTGATAAAATTACGGGGCAGCGCTAAAAAGTTTGTCTGAGCGTTAAAAAGAATGTCTGTGCGCACGCGCAGCGTGATCTGACTAAACGTGTGTGCATGAGATACACTGAAGACAGAAGTCTTCTCATTTTTATTTTTTAAACGTAGAGAGTGTTGATTTGTGCAATGTTAACCTACCAGCAATGTTAAGATGATTTAAATATATTAGAAATGAGTACATTACAATATAAATTTATCAGAATGAGTACATTATTATTTATGGGCTTCAAAACAAGATGCAAACAGTCAGAATATTGTACCTGGTGGGGAGTGCACAATGTAAACATGAAACATATGCCATTTACCTATATTGTACTGTGGTAGAGTTATGGAGGCCCTTCATAATGCAGAGGTCAACTGCCTGCTCTGCCTATAGTTAGCAACAGCCCTATGGTATGCAGTGTTTAATAAACAGCTGTTTTACTAAATTTTGCTGAGATGAAATTCAGTGCAGTCCCGTATCGTGGCCTCTGTATCGTATCGTGACTTTGCTGGTGATACACAGCCCTAGTGCTGATGTTGTTAACAATAACAGTTTGAGAACAAAGTATAACAATAATAATAATTTGCATGGTTTGATGTGATATGAGCTAAGCGATTGTTAGATTAAATCACCATTGGTAGCACGATTTATTGTAATGCTTTTTTCCTCAGTTGGTCAGAACAAATGTGGCAGACTTGTTCCTTACTTGTTCAGATGACAATATACGGTGATAATGCTTATTTTGGTCATACGTTCAAGACGTAGGCTAGAATCTTTGATTGCGAAGTACAGTAAATATCCACACTAGAGGTCGACAGATTGATCGGCCAGCTGATTTTTGGCATTTTTTAATTAATCGGCATCGGCCGATTGTGCTGAAAATTAGGCCGATTTACAGGAAGGCGCATCTGCGGCAGCTATAGCGTTGTTGTGGAATGCTGTACCAGAGAACCTCTCTCCCTCTGAGGCTGCATGTGAGACGGAGCAGCTCACACTCTGCAGCCGCGCCTCGTTCACACACAGCTTCAGCTAACGATGGCCGGGCAAAACAGACCGTTTCGAAAGCGTAATTACGTTTTATCCTACTACAATTAATGCAGACCATCCTTATCATATTCATAAGTGCAACAAGTCATTTGCATGTGAAAGTAGAAACAATTCAGACGAAACTTCGGGGCTGGCTAAAACATGCATGTTAACTTTCCTCATTAAATGTGTGTGTGGGTCAGATGTCATCGCTCGTGGCCAGTGCACTCTTAAGCAGTTATGAGCAGCAGGCTGTGTAATATGTGAACTGTTTTATTTTTTGTTATCACTTAGATTATGGCCATTTGACTTATAGCAGTGTCCAGTGTTTCCATACACCAATTTATTTGTGGCGGCTCATCACAATATCAAAACTGACAGCCACAAATAGATTTTCCAAAAGGCTTATACTTCGTTGAATAAACTGAGAGCTTCACGTTTCAAAATTAAAATGCAGCGCGGGTGTTTTTATATGAATGTATATTTGAAAAGAACCGACTGTCTTCAGAAAAGCTTCGATGTCATTTTCATTTCGTCTTTCCTGTAATGCCTGATAAAGTAGCATTTGTTTTTTTTTTACTCCCTAATATCGGTATCGGACCCAAAAAATTAATATCGGTCAGGCTCTAGAATTAAATTTAATTTAATTTTACTATGAATTAGGCTACTATTACTATCTTGTACCTTACCTTACAATAAACATTTAATTGCAATAAACACTCAAACTCTCTTTTATGAGATGAAGGGGGAAAAAAGAAAAGAAAACTGGCCAAACATATTGGACAAAAAAAAATCTGCATTGTATATCGGCCATTGGCTGCCCTGATTTCTAAATATCGGCATCGGCCAGAGAAAAACCCATATCGGTCG
>NW_015555815.1:328963-333545 GCF_001515605.1 Sinocyclocheilus anshuiensis
AATTGCAGGTTTCAAACAGAGATGGTGACAGAGGCAAAACTTACGGACTGCAGCTTTAAATTAGGTTATCTAAGAAACTATAATTTTTATGTTGAGTGTTGTCATATCTGACACTGATAATAGACCAATGTGTGACCACAGTAAGATCAATAAATTCAGTTAACAGAGTAAATTTAAAATAAATTAAATAAACAAAAATGAACAATAATTTTGCAAGATCAAGTGCTAAACAAAAATGAACATATACACAACACTAAAACAATAAAATACCTTTTCATGATTTGTGGAAGTAGTGGTTTCTTTTTGTGACAAGTAGAGTCCAAGATCACTCAAGTCAACATCCTCTATCTTGTAGGTGCCCTTGTCCATTTTACGCTTTAAGGTTGAATACCAGTGGTTCTTTATGGAATTATCAGTCCTACCAAACATTACCAAATGCTGATCAGTTACAGTGCCTTACTGTAACAATTTACAGTCTTACCATTTACAAACTAAACAGAGAACGGCCTTAATTATATAATAAATCCTAATAAAAACAAAGTTGATTATTTACTATTTTCTTTCAACTCTAAATTACCTTCCAGGAAGAAACTTTGCAATTTGTGCCCAACGAGATCCCAGCACACAATGGCATTTTATGATCATAAGATCCTCCTCTTCTGTCCAGGGGGTCTTAATCACAGAAGGGTCGAGGTGATTATGCCATCGCTCGCGGCACTGTTTGCCCCTTCTGCCTTTTAGGTGCTTTGCAATTGTGCTCCACTTCTTGTCACCATACAAAGTCACCAGCTGAATGAGCTACAGAAAGAGAAGACAACTATGCTATGACTACTGTATACTAAAATATACTTTTTAAAGTAATAATAATAATACATTGATCTTTTAGGAATAACATACAACTAAGATATTTTTCATCCATGTTTTAATGTATCAGGGTTTCTACAGACATGAACAAGTTAAATTTAAGACTTTTCAAGACCTTTTTAATACCGCCTTATATGAAATTTAAGACCTAAACCTGTAATGGAAATACAAATTTTATTACATACATACATGTAATATTTAATGTGTTTAGTTAAGGACTTTCGTGGAAAGCTGACTCCTAAACTTTTTCATATTCTTCATATTCTGTGTGGTGGTCAGATAGAAATTAATCTTTTCCAATAAGTTTAAATTGATTTTTACCTTTTATGGGCATTTTTGCCTTTATAACGCCATTTTTTTCTATAGGCCTAAGTGTGCATTATCTTTTGAGTCAAATTCTTACATTTAACTTATGAATAAGAATAATAAGACATTTGGGCTGTTACCAAGCAAATGAAATCATGTTTAATGCAGGACATGAATGCATTTAACCTGCAGTTACAAATTTAACAAATGTTTTGATATATTAAACATAAATGTTGAATACTGATATTTGAAATGATTTAAAAAACGAAAAGATACTTTAAATGTGAAATTAAAACCGCCAGCCTGTAGGTGTTTTGAATGGTTTTTTGCGTCTTAAGAATATTGAGCAAAATAGCTCACTTGTCATGGTGTTACTTAACTACATCGGGTTATGAATAAACTAAACATTCAGAATTTTTACTGTGTGTTTCTTCTGAGTTTATGTGTGCTGTTACGCTCATTTGTTCTCAAGTCTCTCACAAAGAGACAAACAGAGTGAGCAGCGCGAGCTTGTATTCTGTATTCTGCTAACTTACTGCAATTCTCTCTGATGACGCAGTAACTTACCACGGGGAAGAAAACATCTTCGGTCTGTCCAATGATTGTAAAGTCATTAGGTCCGTCACAGACTGAAGATATTTTAGTGGTAATGTGACCAAAAATAATTAAGACCCATCGAATCCGAATTTAAGACAATAAGACTTTTTAAGGCCTTATATTAGAAAAACGTTATTTAAGCCTTTTTAAGGACCCGCGGACACACTGACTGCACTCATTTCAACTAATTTTTTATTTATATTTATTCTGAGTCCTTACTTTGGCATTAAATTTATTTTAAAGAATAAAATGACAGGTTTGCAACTGAAGATATTAGCGGTAATGTGACCAAAAATATTTAAGACCCATCAAATCTGAATTTAAGACATTTTAAGACTTTTTAAGGACCCGCGGACACCCTGTGTATACAGTTCTGTCGTGCAGCATCATATTCCGACAAAAAAAATGGAAAAATAAAACGTCCAGCCCTGATCCTTTATTAAGATCTAATAAATACACCAAACATTGCTCACCTTTTCATCTTCTTCTTTGGTCCAGGTTCCCTTAACGAGCTCTGGGTCTAAGACAACCGTGAATCTGTATTTACATTCCTGTGCAGAGCGTCCCTGCAAACACAATTCCAGACTCAAATATGTACAACCACAAATTTCCACTGAAACACTTCAGTATTTATGAATTAACGTTTTAAAATAAATCACTCACAGGTAGGAAGCCTGCAATTATTTCCCACTCATCCTTTCCAAACCTCCCGACGAGGGATGCAAGACTTTCATCCTAAAAATGAGCAATAAAACAAACCACCAAAAAAAGGTTATATCCCTTAAATATGATGCTGCTAAAAAGAACATTATTTTGTGTATTTGGTGTAATGAAATGTGTTTATGTGGTTTAAAGTTAAAAAAACACATTATTTTCCACATACTGTACATTATTGTTTCTCCTCTATGCCCCGCCTTTTTGAAACGCATTGATTTTTACAAAGCTCATCGGTCTGAAAAAGCGAGGTGTGCTGTGATTGGCCAGCTATCCAATGCGTTGTGATTGGCCGAATACCTCAAGCGTGAGACGGAAATGTTACGCCCCTCACGTACTGTTGAAGCGGATATCGTCCTCTTTTGGAAGACCAAACAAAGTAGTTTCGCTTGCATGTTTGTGTACAAGGTTGAATCTCAAGAAACCTATCAATAACATGTCATATTTTGGTCAAATTATACCTCAAAAAAAAAAAGAAACTATACTTATATTAAATAATATTTTGCTTAAAGGACAACTACCATTTTTTTTCATTTTCACAAAAATCTAATACATACAGTATCTCACAGAAGTGAGTACACCCCTCACATTTTTGTAAATATTTTATTATAGTTGCCACTGGAGTCCTCTTACACTCCTCCATGACGACATCATGTAGCTGGTGGATGTTAGAGACCTTGCGCTCCTCCACCTTCTGTTTGAGGATGCCCCACAGATGCTCAATAGGGTTTAGGTCTGGAGACATGCTTGGCCAGTCCATCACCTTTACCCTCAGCTTCTTTAGCATCACATGACACCGGGGAGAGAAAATGGGTAATGGTACTCACTTTTGTGGCCAGCGGTTTAGACATTAATGGCTATGCGTTGAGTTATTTTGAGGGGACAGCAAATTTACACTGTTATACAAGCTGTACACTCACTACTTTACATTGTAGCAAAGTGTAATTTCTTCAGTGTTGTCACATGAAAAGATATAATAAAATATTTACAAAAGTGTGAGGGGTGTACTCACTTCTGTGAGATACTGTATATACTATAAATACCTAAATACCTAGGATTGTTATTAATCACACCTTACATTAAAATTTGTAGCACACACCTACCATAAGCACATAAAGCATTTGGAAGTGGATAATAAAAACCCTGCTCCAATACTTGTTAATAACTGTACTATTTCATGTACAATTACTTAATTCAAGTAAGTGATGTATTAATTTATTATTAGCAATGATTTAAATGCACCTCAGTGCTTCAGCTCACCTCTTTTGAAGTCCATTTGCTCTTCAGTCGCTCAATATCTTCATCAATATCAGACTCGGGATCAGTCACACCCTTAGGTTTAAGACTTACCATAGCTTCTATTACACTAGAAACACAGAGATGAGAATCAAACAGGATTCAGAGCTGTGATTAAATATTCCTACACGCGCCCATTGACCTGAACTCCAGTCCTGATCAGACGTACAGAACCGGCTATGAACTTCTACACACTAAAACAGCTCCAATGAGAAGCAGAAAACAGAGTGATGGTCATAGGTAGTGTTTGCAAGCATGGTTTCAATGAGATGTAATCACCCATTAGTGTAAAGGCACAGAAAGGAAGATATTACGGCAACAGAGACAGAAATGAAACAAAGGGAATATGCAACATACCTTATTTTCCCTTTTTAAAGCAGCTGCGCTTTCAAAGGATGACTCAAATGAATCGCTGGATAAGCATACCGAACCTAAAATTTTGAAAGACCCACATTAGTTAAAAAATAAAACTTTTCATTATTGAGTTAACAGCAAATTTGTACACATAGCTGTGATTTTTAAAGAAAATACAGATGTGGTGGTTGTTGTGATTTCTGTATGGGTGCGTTTAGCTAGAAAGGCTGGAATACCCCAATACCACTTTCATAACCTGAACAGATTTTTAAACACTATGCATCATATATTTGCCGATTTTGTTTGATAGAGAAAAACTGGTCATCATACGTACTCTAAATGACTGAGGATCACAAGCTACCAGATTTTCAGACTGGCAGTGTGTGATCCTCAATCGCTTAGGAGTCATTCTTGTCTACATCTGCTCCGGCGGTGAAACAATGGCGGACTG
>NW_015555815.1:333606-335652 GCF_001515605.1 Sinocyclocheilus anshuiensis
GGCCTGTCTGTGTGACGTCACACAGACAGGCATCTGAGATCGGCTCGATTTGAGAAAGGGGTAAAGATTTTAGTATATTAACAAAAAACCACTGGGTGGATTTTTTTATAATTTTAGGGTGGTTGTGTACACACACTGCCAACACACATTTCAGTTCAAACAACTTGTAAAAGTGCATGTAGCATCCTATGACCCCTTTAAAATCTGTTCAAAGAAGTCATGTAGCGTATTCCAGCCTCAACTCAATGTGTGCTCTAAAATCAGTCCAAAACATGTTTAAACACAGCATGAAGCTATAAAGTCTGTGCCCATCATACGCTACATGATCTTCTTTGAAAAACTCTGTCTCTGAATGACCAAAATCTGTAGATTGGCTCTGACTTTGATCAACTTTGAGCAAAAGTCACAGTGTACTCCAGTCTTAAAGGAACAGTTCACCCAAAATGAAAATTCTGTCATGGTTTACTCCACCTCGAGTCGTTCCAAACCTGTATGAGCTTCTTTCTTCTGCTGAACAACACAAGATAGTTTGAAGAATGTAGGTAAGTTAACCAAGCAATTGATGGTCCTCATTGACTTCCACAGATCCAAAATATCTTCTTTAGTAGCAGTAAAAAGAAACACAAACCGGTTTGGAACAACTTCAGTGTGTGTACATGATGACTGACTTTTTATTTTTGGGTGAACTATACCTTTTAACATCCCTTTGCATCTTTATAGTGTGCTTTCATTTGTTTTTACAAAACTTTTATGGAAAACATGATGTTAATTATCAGCCATTAAGTTACCTGAAAATACTTACAGCGTATGGATTGAAGCAAGAATTTCAATATTACTGAATCCAAGAGAATTGATGCAATTTATTTGGATGTTAATCAGTAATCCTAAAACAGAGCTGTTCAGTCATGATGTTAATTTGTACCCAGAAGGCTACGTTAGCTCACTGTGCTAATTTCACGGGGGCAGTTCTAACCGCATTGCACGACCGTTAGTGAACGGAGCACATTATACATATAACAGATGTGTAACGTTTGATAATAAAATGTAAACTGAATTGTGCTAGGACACCACTTTAAAACATCTAGTGCCGTACATACGGGAGAGTGAGCGATTTCAGACAATGAACTTCATGATTAGCATTCCCGGCTAGTTCAGAGGCAAACTAACCAACACTTTCCTCAGGAAACGTTATACTGGTAAACTCGCTCTGTATCAGATGTTTTTAGCTTCTAATAGCGAATACTTTAATATTCGTCTAGCAACAAGAACTCTACTCTCTCAAACTGAAGCGGGTTTCCTATATTTCAGACACTAAAGTAACAGCACAAAACTTCGACAGTTAGTGCAACGGCCGCTCGCATCCCTACCGTTACATCTGCCGGTAGATTAGCTGCTTCGAGCGCCAGTTTGTTGACGGAAATAACTGTCTGTCATTTGTTCAAACACAGTGGAGAATACTTTCAGCAATTAAACGGCACACTTTTTAACTGTTGTTTTTCTTTCTTACCCACACACTTGCCCGGGCATTTCTTCGCTGTCCTGCAGGAGTTTCTGAAAAGTCAACGATAATTCAAGAAGTAAACTCGCTATTATAGTGAAAGATATGTGTTACAGTCGTGAAAGCTGGCGATGTGTGTGTCGTTTTGTTTGCCTCACACGCGCCTAACCTCCAACTGCTGCGTCCTGAGCCCGCGCGCACAGCTTCTGCGCTCGACTGCGTCACATCTGCGCTCAGTTTGCGCAGCGCAGCCGCTGCTTTCCTCCCACTGCAGCCCAACGGCTCTGCGCAGATATACGCAGCACAACCCGCTCACGACCGTTACAGGTCAATTCAGTGGCACACAGCATGTACTTTACATTTAAGTGTTTGTATTAGGCACTGCTAGCACATTAAAACGTGTTTAAACATGTATTCAAATCAGATTGCATTGTCATCTGTCTGTGCCGACAGAGCTTTCTGTTATCAGTATAATTGTGATTCTAGATTACTACCTACCTATATATATGTGTGTGTGTGTGTGTGTGTGTGTGTGTGTGTGTGTGTGT
>NW_015555815.1:335666-341626 GCF_001515605.1 Sinocyclocheilus anshuiensis
TCAGTATAAGTGTGATTCTAGATTACTACCTACCTATATATATGTGTGTGTGTGTGTGTGTGTGTGTAAAATTATATACATTTATATAATTTAAGTCAAATGTGTTCTTAGCTTTATTAAACCTTTCAAATAACAAACAGGCATTGTCATCTTTCAGTTATTAAACACACCAGCAATAAATCCAAGCAGCATATCATAAACACAAGAACAACAACAACAAAGTAAAATAAATGAATTAAAAGAAAATAATACCAAAACATGTAAAGCAAATCATAAGACAAATAGTAGTTTGGAGAGTTTCAATGCACTCGTTTTTAATTGTTTTAGGGATTGAAATAAAATTCTAAAATAATTTTTAAATGCCTGAAAACAAGGAGAAACTTTAACAAATCTACATTATCTCAGAAATTTTCCAGACTTTTTCCAGAGTTAGTGTACAGTGCGGAAAGCACACACTTGCATAAATTCATCTTGCAAATAGAGAATTTCTACAATCAGCCAGAGTGAATTTACGGCAGTCTGTTCAGGACTCTGTCCAGAGAGACAAAGACTGCTTCTCTTCCATTGCACCTCCCACATAGTACACTAACTCTACAGAAAATGCCTGGAAAGTCAGTGTGGTCCATTTTTAGATTACATTTTGAACAATATACACACAGTCTTTGAGCTCCAAAACTGTAGGCCATAAATGACCAGAGTGAATCTATTCCTAAAACACTCATAATGTCCTCATGATGTGCATTTGACCTCATACGGGCCAGTGCTCAATGTGATATACAAAGAAGCTCTAAAAGCTCTGTACAAATTTAGCTCATTTGAACACGAGTTTAAAAATGTCATGTGAATTTAATTCTACTCTAGAATGTGCTGATTTTTTCTTTTTTTTTGTCACCAAATTAGCTTATCTGCAGTCAACTGATGAGACTAAAATGAGCAAGTTTAACCTTTTGCTTAAGGGGCAAAACTAATTATAATTTATCTAAAAACAATTTCTAGTAATCATAAAGTCAACCTGGGATTTTACATGGGAGTCTACATGTCTTGTGAATGGTTCATTATAAAATCATGAAATGGTTCGTTTTTTATGTTTATTTAATGGAAGTTAACATTAATGTTATAAATGTTACTACTAAAACAGATGGAGATGCTCTGATTACTGGTGAAGTCAAAATGAATGAGCAGTGTGTGAATGTAATGTTTTGCATGAATTCATTGCTGCTTTGTCATATGGAAACAAAAAGTGCCACATCAGAGGAAAATGAAGTGAAATCTCAGCACATTTTTTTCCGAGGTGAATTCTGACATATCACACAGATTAAGGGAAACTTTAGCACGATTTTACAACACCTTCAACAAAAACATGTAACGTTATGAGCAGTATATCTGTACATATACAGATATACATATATCAATGGCTTTTCACATATCTGAACACTTTCTGAGCATTAATACATGATTTCATAAAGCACAGTCAGATTATCTTCACATTTACGGATCTTACATAAAATAGATTTGATTTTGACATTTTTAATACCAGAAGAAATGCTCTTACAGGACGTTTTGCACAAAACGTTACAAAGCAAAGGTGTAATTTTCCATGCTTTTCAGTAATCAGATGAAGAACGTTAGATGAGGATGTTGCCAAGAGTAAGGCACGCAGATCCACGATCCCCAAAAGACGAGCAAGAGCAGAAATCTAGACTTTTACAGATTTTGCAACTATGGCTGCTTTGCCAGTGGTGCAATCAGCAAATCCATCTCCCGCAATGTCCTTTAGTCTTACACAGCGAACATGAGTGCATACTGATGAGATATCTTATGATGAATGCAAAATGAGCACAACATCTTAAAACCCGTCATCCGACAGGTGCGTTGGCCCTCATTACAGTCCAGTGTTTTTCCAGCGCTCAGTGACCTGACGGTGAGAGAAGCCTTCGTCGGCCGGCGCCTCAGAGGAAGCCGTCTTCTCCAGAGATGCATGACAAGCCGTTGAAGGCGTTGGAGCTGCTGGTGGCGAGGCTGGGGGTGAGATCTGGAGTGCGGCCCACAGAGTTGGGCACCATCTCTCTGGTGAACTCTGGGTCAATGTGCTGAAGGTCTGCTGGGCCTCTCTGGAGAAACACGGCAGAACTCTTATTACACACATCGCTTTCAGTCTAACACTGTCAGATGGAGCAGAAATGAATGTGTGCATGCAGTAAAGAGGTGCATACAGTAATAATCTGTATTTGCTTCCTAATAATCACCAACAGTGCTGGGGAAAGTTACTTTTAAATGTAATGCATTACAATATTGCGTTACTCCCTAAAAAAGTAACTAATTATGCTGACGGTGAGAGAAGCCTTCGTCGACCGGCGCCTCAGAGGAAGCCGTCTTCTCCAGAGATGCATGACAAGCCGTTGAAGGCGTTGGAGCTGCTGGTGGCGAGGCTGGGGGTGAGATCTGGAGTGCGGCCCACAGAGTTGGGCACCATCTCTCTGGTGAACTCTGGGTCAATGTGCTGAAGGTCTGCTGGGCCTCTCTGGAGAAACACGGCAGAACTCTTATTACACACATCGCTTTCAGTCTAACACTGTCAGATGGAGCAGAAATGAATGTGTGCATGCAGTAAAGAGGTGCAGACAGTAATAATCTGTATTTGCTTCCTAATAATCACCAACAGTGTTGGGGAAAGTTACTTTTAAATGTAATGCATTACAATATTGCGTTACTCCCTAAAAAAGTAACTAATTATGTTACTTAGTTACTTTTTATGGAAAGTAATGCGTTACGTTACTTTTGAGTTACTTTTTAAAACTTGACAGGGTTTGCTTGTTTATTTTTTATATAAAACGTTCTTCTTTTACAAATGTAAAAGCCCTTTCACACCAAAAGTGAAATGAATCCGCCTCAGGCTGAAGGAAATGTAAATTCACGTCTGTACAGTAGAGGGCGCCTCTCAAATCGCATGAAGAATATGACGCAGGAGAAGAAAGTTCAACACTATTCAGCAATAACAAAAATGAAACACAAATGTGTGATTTTTGCTTAGTATGGTTGAATTGGTTCCTCGAAGGTCAGTAGCAAAGACATTGGTTAATAAAATGGGAAACAGTTAAACTCTGCGGACCCGGATACGGGTCCAAAATGACGTTAAAAATGTTTATGCTTCACTTACATAACCTTCCTTATATGGTATCAGCCCATATATGGGTTCATTTGAAAGCTTGGAGTGTCTTCTTTACAAAGAATACCATTCCTTTTGGTTTTTATATTCATAAAGCAGTAAAATTAAGCTTAGAAATGTATTCGTCCCACACACGAATTTCCGCCTAACCATTGCGAATAATATTTACGAAGAATGTTTATTTTATATATTTTAAATACATAAATGATATTTGTCTTATTTAAAATTTGAGTATTGCACGTTTGTATGATATTCTATGTTTGCATTGCACTGTCTTTATTCATTTTGAGGAATACTGAATCTGTTTTTGTGCAAGTGACATGAGTAAATACATGTTCATATTTAGTCTAGATCTACAGTAACATCACAACGCTCTACACTTACTCCTGATTTCTGTCGCCATGGCAACACCAGAACTGTCACTCAATACATGAGAAACAAAGTAATTGGCGTTACTTATTTGAAAAAGTAACTCAGATATTTCCTTCTAAATTAAAAAGTAATGAGTTACTTTACTAGTTACTTAAAAAAAGTAATCTGATTACATAACTCGCGTTACTTGTAATGCGTTACCCCCAACACATGAGGAATTACTTTCAGAAGAGGGAGGTAATGCTGCAGAAATTATCCAATGAAATTTAAGATGGTAAAACAATGTTAAGAGCTCCGTCTGTATCAAAACACAAGGATATATAGAGTGAAATCTGAGCGACTCAGGACAAACTATGTTTACGTTAAAGATAATTGAATTCTTTCAGAAAGATTTTGGAATGCAAAAACACATGATGGCCAAAATATCAAATAATAATTTATATTATATATAAATATATTTAATATATGAATGTAACATATTTTTCTTAAATATATACATGCACGTATGTGTATTTATATATACATAATAAATATACACACATATATATTATGTAAACAAAAACTTTTATTTTGGATGCGATTAATCGTTTAACAGCACTAATATATATGTGTGTGTGTATATATATATATATTAGTTTTTAAATTGTTGTTAAAATATATAATTAATCAATATGGTAATATGATTTTATTTATTATGTAGTTAATATGGAATTTTGTATTTAAGTTTGTTTTCGTTATATTGGATAAGTTTTACTTTTCAATTTGATGTTCTGTTTATTATTACTATTATTATTATATTATATTACTATAAAATTTTTATAATTATTTACATTACAGAAATGTACATTGTTTTTCTCTAGTTATATCAAAATGTTTTTAAAAATCATGCGTTACTTTACTAGTTACTTAAAAAAAGCAATCTGATTACATAACTCGCATTACTTGTAATGCATTACCCCAAACACTGATCACCAAGGGAGTTTGTAGTAACCTACCACATTTGGGTTATATGGAGGAGTGATTCGCTTGTGGTAGAGGTCGTCCCAGTTAATGGGGGCAAAGAACACATGATTTTTAATCTCCAACTGCAAAACCAGAACAGTTGACACATTAACAGTGACGCCGACGCCTGGTTTCACAATGACAAAGACCTCCAGAGGGTCACTCACAAAATCAGCAATGGCTCCTATCCGGCGACGCTGGTCTTTCTGCAGGAGTCCGTACAGCAGGTGACTCGAGGCCTCCGACTTCCCCGGCGCCAGCTGCAGAGGTTTATGCAGGATCGCGTCGTACATCTCAGACACGTCCCGGCTATAGAACGGAGGCTGTGTGCCACAGTCATCCCAAATGAAGTGTGATTATAATCCATTGCGTTTGGGCCAAGAAGATTAAAATATATCCAGTGAATATGTGAACTTACTAAGCTGTAAAGCATCTCATAGAGCACAGCTCCGAGACACCACCAGTCCACAGTGCGGTCATACGGCTCTTTCCGTAGGATCTCAGGAGCCAGATACTAAGAGTGAGAGAAAATCACTTTGTCAACCTGGAAAATGCAATACACTCGCATTAAGCAGTATGTACAATATGTGACCCTGGAGTGGAAATGTTCAAAAAGTACTGACACATAAATCGTTTCAACAAGTTTTGTATTTAAAATCAACAAACAATAAATTAAATTACTTTTTGTTGCGTAAACACTAAAACTATAGCATTACCAAAGATATCTGGATTTTAAAGGACAACATGACAGAATAGCATGTACGAAATATTCAAATAAAGCTTTGAAAGAGTTTCATAAAATGGTAAACCTCACATTTCAGCCCTTTAAATAAAGAAAAGGGTTAAAGGTTAATGATAACTGATTAAATGGCTCCTATCCGGCGACGCTGGTCTTTCTGCAGGAGTCCGTAGAGCAGGTGACATGAGGCCTCCGACTTCCCCGGCGCCAGCTGCAGAGGTTTATGCAGGATCGCGTCGTACATCTCAAACACGTCCCGGCTGTAGAACGGAGGCTGTGTGGCACAGTCATCCCAAATTAAATGTGATTATGTTCCATTAAGTTTGGGCCAAGAAGATTAAAATATATCCAGTGAATGGGTGAACTTACTAAGCTGTAAAGCATCTCATGGAGCACAGCTCCGAGACACCACCAGTCCACAGTGCGGTCATATGGTTCTTTCCGTAGGATCTCAGGGGCCAGATACTAAGAGTGAGAGAAAATCACATGACTTTGTCAACCCAGATACATAAAATACACTCACATTAAACAGTATGTACTATATAGCAAATCTCAACTGCTGTAATTTGTTTATATTATCGAAAAATGTAAACTATAATATAGCCCAGTGATATATTAACAGTTGAACATATGGTACATTCTTTGCCTGCGTGTATACAGTACACTCACGTAAATATATAT
>NW_015555815.1:341784-342900 GCF_001515605.1 Sinocyclocheilus anshuiensis
AGTTTCATAAAATGGTAAACCTCACATTTCAGCCCTTTAAATAAAGAAAAGGGTTAAAGGTTAATGATAACTGATTAATAAATAATTATATGTATTTTATCTGCTCCATAAATAATTCTAGATACCTTATCCAAATTGTTTAAATGTGTAGAATCAACATAAATTGTTTTTCATCATCAGGTCAAAAAGTACAGCAGGGCATGCAAATTTGGTCTGTTTTTTGGCCAGACAGAAACTGCAAACAGGCTGAATGTGAATGTAAGTCTCTGTAAACCCACTCTCTGACAGCAGGTGGCGCTTATGGAGCAGCAGAATTACAGCTGTTTCCCGTAACCTCTGTGGACAAAGCAGCATTGTGATTAAATCAATACTTTATTAGGTATTAGGGTGACCATACCTCCTCTTTTCCCTGGACATGTCCTCTTTTTGGACCTACAAAAATGCAACCGGCTGGGATTTCAAAATCACCCAAAATGTCCGGGATTCGGCTTTTGCTTTAAATCACTTTGGATGCAGCTCGTGTTGGATGCAGGGTTGCCAAATCCGTTTTTTTTTTTTTTTTGCACGGAATTGGGCTGATTTTAAACTGTTGCGGTGGGTTCATTTTCTCCCGTGGGTTGAAGGTTTGAAATATTGCATAAATTACATTTGACTGAAATGCCTGTATTAAAACATTTTGCATTCTACCTATGGTAAAACTGTAGTAGAAGTTTTGTGAAGTATGATCACTTGTAAGAAGCCTTTTAGCTGTGTTTAGGATCATCTGCATACTGGTGACTGTAAAATATGTATTTTAGGTATGGAAATTTGTGTTGTGATATTTGGGATATGGTCATTGCGCTAGGCCTACTTTGGGGGCTACTTTAACCCCCCTCAAACCCAAAACCTAAGACTGTTATTTAAAACTGTGCTTTATGCTGGATAGTTATTTATCGCAAGTTGTTCAAATAACGGTAAACGGATACAGTTTTAAAGGGGTCATATGATGTTGCTAAAAAGAACATTATTTTGTGTATTTGGTGTAATGTAATGTGTTTGTGCAGTTTAAGGTTAAAAAAACACATTATTTTCCACATACTGTACATTATTGTTTCTCCTCTATGCCCCGCCTTTCTG
>NW_015555815.1:343371-344089 GCF_001515605.1 Sinocyclocheilus anshuiensis
ATACAGTTTTAAAGGGGTCATATGATGTTGCTAAAAAGAACATTATTTTGTGTATTTGGTGTAATGTAATGTGTTTGTGTTAAGGTTAAAAAAAAAACAAATGTTCCACATACTGTACATTATTGTTTCTTCTCTATGCCCCGTCTTTCTGAAACGCGTCGATTTTTACAAAGCTCATCGGTCTGAAAAGCGAGGTGTGCTGTGATTGGCCAGCTATCCAGTGCATTGTGATTGGCCGAATACCTCAAGCATGTGAAATGTTACGCCCCTTGCCATACTGTGATGCCGTGTCCGGCCGGAGTGACGAGACCAGAGCCGATCCTCCCTATACGCAAAGTATGCAAGCTGCGTAGGGCCCCCGAAACACCAGGGGGCCCCCTTGCTCTCAAAGATGATTTAATTTTAGTTTCGTTTTTGAATGTCATTTCTTTTAATGCGGTGCGCTGTCACCCTTTCTACGTAAAAATCTGTCAAATCATGTAACGTGAATGTCATACAGTGTCTTACTCGAGACAAAAAAACCGAGTTGAAAGCGTAGCATTGCATCGCGCCGCGTAACCATAAAACCATGTCTGCATTTGTGATCGGAGAAATGACAAACAACAAGCGCTACTCTACACTGCTCAAAACTCGTGTTTGAATCGTGAGTGGCAAATTCTTTAAATATAAAAAACGTACTTACAGTCTGTGAGTCAGAACAGCCGGCATTGTAGTCTAC
>NW_015555815.1:344101-349051 GCF_001515605.1 Sinocyclocheilus anshuiensis
ATATATATATATATATATATATATATACATACGGTATATATATATATATATGTGCTATATTTATTTATTTATTCATTTATTTATTTATAGCTGCGTAATTGTTTATATCGTCACAAAAATGTAGCTATATTATTGTCCAGCTCTTTATATAAAGTTGAATATAAAAGTATGTCCAGCTTTATCCACATACACACAGTACACTAGTATAGACCTTATGTCGCTCCGCCCCTTTTTGTGTTCCGTCTTCCGGAGTGCATTTCCACAGCATGATGGTAAGATCTTACGAATTTATGAATGAACCGCTCGTATTAAAATCTTCCCGGTCTTCTGACATTTGTTATGACATCCGCTTTAAAAATTACGATGTTCTTGATAACAGTGGTTAACTCTAAAACAACTTCATCAACTAATTACTCTTCAAAAGCGATGCTATAGAGCAGGGGTGTCAAACTCAGTTCCTGGAGGGCCGGAGCCCTGCAGAGTTTAGTTCCAACCCTGCTCCAACACACATACCATGTAGTTTTCAAATAAGCCTGAAGGACTTGATTAGTTGGATCAGGTGTGTTTAATTAGGGTTGAATCTAAACTCTGCAGGGCTTCAGCCCTCCAGGAATTGAGTTTGACACCCTTGCTATAGAGCTACCTTAAAAACGGAAGTTCAAAGACAAAATCCTAAAAATGGCTGCGCACTTGTTTCTCTGACGCATTAGGTCCATAGCGCAATAAAGACTATAACTGTATTATTGCACAGCTCTCTATAAAGTCTGATATACATTACATCCAGCTTTATCTGCATACATTACAATAACGTGAAGAGATATACTATATTAAAAATCTCAACTTTTTAAATTTTGTTTTTGTTGCAAAATGTAACTATATTATTGCCCAGACTTTTATATGAAGTTAGATGTATACTGTAAGCATGTTCTTCTTCATTCACATATATTTTCCTGTAGTTCAAACAATAGAGCATAGCACTAGAATGCCAAAGTCATAGGTTCAATTCCCATAGATAGCAAAAACTGATCAAATGTGCATCTTGAATGCAAAGTCACTTATGATCAAAGATTCTGCCAAATGCATAAATGTTCATAAAAGTGCTGGATTGCTTGTGTTGTCGCAAAATATGAACTATATTATCATCCACCTTTAATCTGCTAAATGCAACTATAAGCGACGAAGATATAAGAATATTATAAACATTAACATTATGATTTTCTGTAAAGCTGCTTTGAAACAATGTGTATTGTAAAAAGTAAATTTGACTCGACTCAAGATTCGTACTTCTGGAGTGCCGCAGAAGGTTGAGGTGGTTCCTTCTGGTTCTATGCCTTCTTTACACAAGCCAAAATCTGTTAACACCACATGACCCTGAAAGAGATCAGAAACAAACGTATGCATTTATTAGTACTATTGCATGCACTAGTCCTAAAGAGCTGTTTTACCTGGTGGTCTAATAGAATGTTTTCTGGCTTGAGATCTCTAGATGGGAACATGAAGACATGGAAGTGAGTTCAGGCCAGCTGAGATATGACAGGAAAGCATTGTTACTGACCTGTAAACTATATTGAGAGAGTGAAGGTATCCGATGGCACTGGCCACCTCCGCCGTGTAGAAGCGAGCTCGTGCCTCTGAGAAACACCGCTCTCTCTGCAGGTGATAAAATAACTGCAGGGGGAAGGAAAAGGAGCACGCAGACCTGTTTTTAACACATTCGATTGATTGTGCTGCTTCTTTCCAGCATGTCAAATGTAAAACAGAAATCTGTTTAAAATGGTTTAACTTGTGTGAGCTGATATAGTACTTAAACTGAGTTTATGTCTGTA
The DNA here is from genome assembly GCF_001515605.1 of Sinocyclocheilus anshuiensis. Classification (NCBI taxonomy): domain Eukaryota; kingdom Metazoa; phylum Chordata; class Actinopteri; order Cypriniformes; family Cyprinidae; genus Sinocyclocheilus; species Sinocyclocheilus anshuiensis. Next base: position 345,928 of record NW_015555815.1, read on the forward strand.
AACATAAGGACATTTCAACATAAATGTATAAGCAGAAGTATGGTTATTAATAGTGCTGTCCCTCGTCACAATCCTGTCTGTCTTTAACCCCGAATGGTGGCTGTTTGTAATTCCTAACCAAAAACACTTTTGTATTAATCAGATGTAGTCAATCATGTGAAACAGTGCTTCAGTCTGAGTTATATATTATTATGAAGTCTTATGTACTTGATAAGTATATAAAAGTTTGGGATCTGTAAGAATTTTTATTGTTTTTAAAGTAGCCTCTTCTGCTCACCAAGGCTGCATTTATTTGCTCAAAAATACAGTAAAACAGCAATGTTGTGAAATACTATTACAATTTAAAAGAAATGCATTTTTTAAATGTAATTTATTTATGTAACGTTAAGCTGAATTTTCAGCATCATTACTCAGTGTCACATGATCCTTCAGAAATCATTCTAATATGCTGATTTCCTTAAAGGATTCTTTAATAACTCAAAAGTGCAAAAGAAAAGCATTTATTTGAAATGCAAATATTTTATAACATTACAAATGTATTTACTGTCACTTTTCATCAATGCAATGTAAATATATAAATGCATAATAAATAAATATATATACTCTCATTTTTTAAGTCAGCATGACTATATCGCTATCTATAAATGCATGTTTTTTTCTTACTGTGACTTCTCTCTGGTGTCTCCAATCATTAGTCCACTTCAACCCATGCTCATCTGCCTGCATTTTGATTGGCCACGCAGCAACAGACAGACAGACAGAACTACTGCATAGTGCATACTGCATTTTTGTTGTGTGTTTTCTAATAATCTGTCACATTTGTATGCAGCTGAACGCAGTTTCTCGGTTGCAATGGTTTTTGAAACAATTGGACTTTTTCTGAAAATGCCTGTTGTATTCATCAGTGATGCTTTCTTGCCATACCTCTCCACCGTTGACGTAATCCAGGACAAAATACAGCTTCTCCGAGGTCTGAAAGGAGTAGTGCAGCCCGACCAGAAAAGGGTGTTTCAGACTCTTGAGCAGCACGTTCCTCTCTGCCGTTATATTCTTTTGCTGTTGCACACAAACGCAGCATTGACGGAGGTGAACAAGAGAATACAGATATGAGCCGGCACCATCCAGGACAGGGCATAAGACAAGCGACAATGCTACAGTTTCAAGAGGAGCTTTTCAGTGCTAAAACAATGAAACTCTGCAAGCAGTTTGCACACTGCTTGTGTATTACACACTGGGATCGTGTTCAGCAATTACATTCCAACGTCAAAACATGCGGTGAATATTAGTTACTACTGTAGCAAATCAAGAGCCTGTCTTTTGACCAGCAGGCTTGGCATGGTACAAAGGACAGAGTTAGATTAGATTCTATCATTATCAGAGCAATGAGGTGTTTGGATCTTTCATATGAAACACTGTATGGAAAAACAAGCTGGTTGCACGTAAAATAGATAAATGAACACCAACCTCTTTTTTCTTCAATATAACTTTCTTTTGCAAAACTTTCACGGCATAGAAGTTTCCATCAGCTTTCAGTTTTGCTAAGAGCACCTGCAATCGACATGATATCTCACATATTGTTTTGGATAAAACAGCATTTCTGTATTTTTTTTCTCGTGTAGATCACTTATGCTTTTAAAACAACCCCAAACATTTCTTTCATCAAGATAACCTTCGCAGCGTTAATGATTGGTGAAGTCATACGGGACACAGTTAATCAGAGAGTGGCATCAGACGCGCCTCACCTTCCCAAATGTTCCTTTACCAATCACAGCCAGAAAGTCAAAGTCAGTGGGTTTGGCACTGAAGCACACAAGACAGTACAAATGAACAGCCTAGCCCTAGTTATTATAATATATACAGTAATAGTCACTGCACCACAATCACTATCTATGAACATAAATCCATCGTGTTCCATATGAAAAAGGTTTACAGGATTCTTCTGACAAATGACAAATGACAAATAAAAGTGTGATCTTACTGAGGATTGACCGACACACCCAGATTGACCTCGTCTGATGGAGACGATAAGGACTGAAGAGGACAGTGAAATATATTCAACATATACATCCCAGCAAAGCCTGGCTATTCTACAATGTAACCGTGAAGAATGAAAGTTCTTACTGGATTATAATGAGCCATCCTGTGTTCCTCAGCAGCTGCGAGTCAGATCTGTGAGGATCTGAAGTGTCCTGAGCTCTTATGCTGCTCGGCCGCTCACAAACTGGATCTTCAGGTTTTTGTGACAAAACAGACCCATGAAGGACGTTTGAACAAGTGTACACGGTAAATACAGCTTTGCAGTTCTCCTGCAAATTAGGACTACGAATAAACACTTTGTTCCCAAAGGTTATGTCTGCTGTGTGAGGTTCGACTAAAATGTGCTGTTTGTTTGCTAGACACAGTGGAGGATCACGGTATCATGATAATTATTATCCTTATGTTTTTATTCATCTTAATAAACACCATTGGACGAGTTCATTATGAATCTTAAATAAATGGTTACACTTTATTTTAAGGTGTCCTTGCTGCAGTGTAATTATACATGAATTACTGAGTAATATTAATTAACTACATGCAGTTACTGTATGGTTAGGGTTAGGATTACTTGCATGTAATTATGCATCATTTATTGTTATTATAATAGTAAGTACATGTAACGTGTAACAAGGACAAGTGTTACCAAATAATTAATTAATAAAAGCTTGTATAATATAGTAGTTGGAAGTAGATTAGTGTATACACTGACAAGCAGTTTGTATTCTATAGTTTCTGATCAAATAAAAATAAAACAAACGAAAAGAGTGTAAACATGATGTCATAACAGATGCAGGCAAAAACTGCATTTCAGGTTGTCTGAAAAAACAACTCACCCGTCTGTTTGGAGTCAGGGTTAAATGTAGAGTTGATGAAGTTTTGCTGATAAAGTGCTGTTGAAGTGCATCATTTTCTGCGCGTGTCTCAGAAACGTCTGGTTATGCAGCTGCTTCGGCTGAAGGCCCGGGTGAATGATCAACCCATGTGTGCAGCGGAGATATGAGAGCCAGAGAGACGCACTGTAGTGAGTGTGTGTGTGTGAGTGTGAGTGTGAGTGTGAGTGTGTGTGTGTGTGTGTGTGTGGGTGTGT
>NW_015555815.1:352401-361468 GCF_001515605.1 Sinocyclocheilus anshuiensis
GTGTGTGTGTGTGTGTGTGTGTGTGTGTGTGTGTGTGTCTGTCTGTGTGTGGTGTGTGTAAGAGTGTGTGTATGCGTGTGTGTGAATATTTCACTATGCATTGGAGACAAAAGTGTCCCCAGAAATGAGTTAAATCTGACAAAACTTCCATCTGGGGACATTGTTATTTGTAAAAATGGTACATAAATAAAGCAGGTCTAAATAATCTTTAGTTTTATTTCGGAGATGCAGAGCTGGGTGTGGATTTGGGTCAGTATTTATTAGCTGTATATAAACTTCAGAAGTCTGTTGCATTCCCTCATTTAGATAAAGTGTCTGTACATGATAACTGATTTTTGAGTCCATTTTATGTGCCCTCAGAAGTTAAAAATGCTCATAAAATGGCCAAATTGTATTTGTATTTAAACCTTTGCTATTTAAAGCTTAAAGATCAATAGCACTTCAAACTCAACGACACACTATAGTAAATACTAATATATAACAGTGCTGGGAAGATTATTTACAAACTGCAGTCTGTTACTGATAACAAACTATGATGATAACTGTAGTCAGTAATGTAATCTAGATTACTCATTTAAGTAATGTATTCTGACTACTTTGGGATTACTTTTAGATTACTTTTGACATAACTTGCTTATAGATTTTAATGGGTTATTGTTGTAAAAATAATAATAATAATAAAAATAAAAGGGAGATATTAAAGATATTAAAGGTTTTCCATTCTTTATCAACATCAGTACATACTTTAAACATTACATTACTTCAGGGTTTCCTAAACTGGGGTAAATGAAAGAACTGCAGGGGGTTTATTTTGATGAAAATCTATTAATTAATTAAATCATACAAATATCAAATTAAAATGAATAAATGACATTTTTACTTTTTTTTTTTTTTTACCTTGATGTCAATGTGACAATTAACTGACTCCAGAGAACTGTGAACATGCAAATGTCTCATTAAATGGTGGAAATATTAACTTTAAATCTCAGGGACTTCAAGTAAATATTTAGGTCATAAATATCTTTGCGTCGGGCGGTTCTTTGCCTCCACGTCGTGCATTTAAAATCCTTTAATGTACAGCTAGCCGTTGCTTATCCCTTACATAATCCACAACAAAAATTAACTGTTATCTGAATATAATCTAATTACAAGTACTACAGTTTGTACTCTAAATATGTAATCCAGATTACATGTAATCAGTTACTACCCAGCAATGTATACTACCAAGAAATACTACTTACAAATTGTAATCTGTAAATGATTCCAAATTACATGACAAAAATTGTAGTTAGTAACGTAATCCATTACATTACACATTTCAGGTAATATAATCAGACTACTTTTAGATTACTTTTGACCTATCTCATTTATCACATTGATTTGGACAGGATAATCTTGTATCATATTGATATAAAGATACAAAGAGTAAGAAAATATATGCCATTTGTTTTTATTAACAACATTATATTATGTCAATGTTTCCCAAACTAGGGTTCGTGAAGGAACTGCAGGGGGATTGTAAGTTTAATTAAAAACTAATAATTCATTGAACCATAAAAATATTTTATTTGTTTACCTGCATGTCATGTGACCATTACCCAACGTCAGAGAGCTGTAACATGCAAATGTGATACTTCGTTATTAAAATATTTATTTTAAAAACTCAGGGGTACTTCAAAGAATTGGTGATTTTGTGCATTTTAATGCATTTGAAAGACCAACAAAAGGAATACATGGTAAAATAACCGACTGAGTGATAATTCAAATATAAATGAAGGTGTTTTTCAGTAGCTGATGCAATGTTCTTAAACCGGAAATGAACGTCCACAAAACTGACAGACTTTCGGAGTGTATATAAGCGATAGTGTTACGTTCAACAAAAACACATGAAAACAAAGCTTCGGGTGAATGCTAGTTTACTCAAGGAACTTCAGCGGCAACAGCAACGGAATACGGTACAACTGTGTAGCATGCACATCAGCATGACTTCACGACAGTATTACTACAACAGATAATAACAACGAAGAACTGGTTAGCAACCACAACATTTTCCTCCCTCCCACCAAACTTAAGTATAAAACAAAGCTTCAAAGTCCTGGAAGTGGGCAGGGCGTGCCCTTGTCCTCACAGGGCGACTTGTCATAGGGGCATCTTCAGATTGTGGGCTCCGACAATGTTCGGTTCTTGTTTCCTGTCCGGTGACTACATCAGGATCCAGATTTAGTGGCAGCAGAATGGGGTCCATAGGTCGGTTCAGGTTTTCCTCCATAACAGAGGGGGTGGGCACTCTTCGAAGACAACTGGCATGCCAGCGGGATCCATTAGCTAGCTCAAAAGTGACTGGCCCAAGCTGCCTTTTGACCTGAAGTGGCTCAGACAGGAAAGAGCTCAATTTATTGCTGCGATGTGGCCTACGGGCTCTTACCAATCCTGTACTCTTATCTTTGTGGGCCGAACATGATGCTTGCTGTCATATCTGGCTCTCATGTTGCGCTGATGTTGATGAACCCGTGCCCAAATCGAAGTGTTCACTGGGAGCTGATGAGATGGGCGCAGCCTGCTCAACGGTAATTCTAGTTCCCTGCCAAGCATGAGACAGGAAGGGGACACCCCAGTGGTGGCATGTTGGGTAGCGCGATAATGCAAGAGGGTCTGGGAAAGAGCAGCCTTAAATGGGAAACCTTGGGCAAGGTGTGCACATACACCATTTTTCAGACTTTGATTAAATCTTTCCATGCCACCATTAGCTTGAGGATGGTAGAAGGCGGTGCGTATATGGGCTATGCCCCTGGCAGCCAGGTATGATGAAAACTCACTGGAAACGAACTGCGGCCCATTGTCAGTGGTAATGGCCCGCGGGATTCCCGATCGGGAAAAGAGTTGCTCCAGGAAATCAACCATTGCGGAGGCTGTAACTGAGCCCATAGGCACAACCTCGGGCCACTTTGAGTGGAGGTCATACACCACAACTAGAAACCGCTGATGGTGAGGAACAGAGGCGAGCTCCCCACAAATGTCCATCTGTAGATGCTCCCATGGCCCCTCAGCGCCGAGACAATGGATGAGAAGTGCGCGCTTTCTCCTGTCCGGGACATCATCCAAGCCCGCAGCTACAAGGTACATCTGAAACGACACATACCACCGCTCCCACGGCACGACAGGTTCACCAGCGTGGGACAGAAATGGCTCAGGGGGAGGCAGAGATAAAGCCATCCTTGTCGCCCTAGGCTATTTAAGAAAGGAACATTTAAAAGATGAAAAAGAGGAATTAGGGAGTAAATGATTGCTATTGTGTAAATAATATGTAATCATGTAATCCATAAAAAAGTAACTGTAGTCTGATTACGAATATTTGAAAACGTAATTTAATCAAATTACAAGTACTAAATTTGTATTACATATAACCAGTTACTCCCAAGCGGCAACCTCCCACTCTCTCTCGTGAAGCCAACACGGACGTGACTAAAACTGCAATTCATCGACTGGCCGCTAGAGGCTGGCTCCAAAAGGTAGTCAGTCCCATAGACTCCCCATGTTAGAATGCCCAACTTTACAGCAGAAAAAAATAGGTTTACAGCCTAGCAAAGATGGCGACGGCCCGCTCCGCCCACTTTGAGCTTCAAAACCGCTCGTCAGAAACCTACGGGTGACATCACGGACACTACGTCCATATTTTTATACAGTCTATGTTTACTCCCCAGCTCTGCTTGTAACCACACTGACCAACAGCGAATCCTTCGTTAGTCTTAACTATGCTTTCAGAAAACACAGAAATGTTGGAAATGACGCAACTTGCGATCATATAGTTTGCTAAAAAAGTGTGGTTTCCGGGGCACTGTTATGTTGTTGCTATCTTAGTATTCATTTATTGCATTTTATGCCCGTTTTATCGTCTGCCAGATGAAAATTGTGAATCTAGTGGATTGGAAATAGCACAGCTCTCCTCAACAAGTTCACATATTCAGGAGACTGTCAGACTCCACTGAACAACACAGTGCTTGAATTAAACATTTATTCATGTTGATGAACTGAACGACACAGTTACTCAACTGTACATTATTAAAATTTTCCCATCAGAGAGAGAAACATAGATGACCTAAAAACCTGACCTCGGTTCCTGCTATTCACCCCTCATTCATACAGATGAAAAATAACAACACTGATATCTCAGTAAAATAGCTCATGCTTTTAAACTAGAATCTCTTTGAATGTCAGGAGCACATTGTTACTGAGGGCAAATATTGGTAATGGTCCCCAAACAATGGACTCCTCATGTAAAGTGCATCATCAGGGATCGAATAAAGGGTCCAGTAGCACCAATCGACTGAAATCTGCCCTAATATTTCTGCGCACCGATTTCCACACAACATACTGAGGACTAATGTAGATTTCAGTTAGCACTCCAGATACAGAAAACACTGTAAAAGGCGGGTCCAGATCAAGTTGTTCTTTATCAGAACGTGTTGTTTCGCTTTTGAAGTAAAGCACCGTCAAAGCTCGGCTGGGCTGCTTTGTCACTTATGGTTCGTCCTGGATCTCTCTCTCTCTCTGGTGGGTTCAGACGTTAAACAGCAAACACGTGATATATGTCGGATTCTGATTGAGGAGTCTGAGGATGAGCTGCTCACTTCAGGCCTTCATCTGTGCTCTTGAACATTAAGATGGCATTGTGAATCTTCAGCGCTGGTCCTAGCTTGATATTCATGATCTTCACAATATCATTTTGATTCAGAAGGAGGAACGCCTCTCCATCAATCATCTGCAGAGAAAAGCATCGATGAGCTACACAAGATGTGATCAGCCTTCACTGCTCTAACAAGAAACGAAATGTATCACAAGACCACTCAAAACGCCTGTTTTAACTCTAAATTCATTCATTCATCCAGGAGGGGACAGGTTCGCTTCACTTAATTTCGTCGTGGCCACAACAGATGAACTCATGGGATCGTGATATTATGTCGTGGCCTCGAGATGCTATGTTGAGCAAACGACATGCATTTTTCCAGTTTAATGCGTAAACAAACCTGAGTGACCATCACAACCCGGTATTATCAGAGATGGATTTATTAATATTTTATTTTGGATTAAGAAATTATTATATTATAGAAATTATTACATAATAGGCCTTGTCTACCAGACTGAATTGCGCGCGATGTAGACAGCATTCGAATGAAGTTTATCATGAATAAAATTAAATAAAATACATAAAATAAAATAGGCCAACAAGAAAAGATTATTCATTCATCCCACAGTCTTGTAAGTCCATTAACTGATTGTCTTTTCTCTGTAATATTTGTATATTTTTATTATTATTAGACTATTATTATTGGTTATATTTTTATATTAATTTCCCCCCCTTATTTCGATCTCTTTAACTTTCTGAATACTAAATAATAATGCTGAAGAATAGCCTACTGTAAATGCTCGACATGCCAATAAAGCTTTGATTCTCAGATCATTATCTAGTCTTGTGCAAACTTCATATAGCTAAAACTAAAACTGTAAATTCTACTCCGTGTTAAAAGTATGGTAGACCATCACTTCTACCAGGCTGCTCCTTTACACCTAAGGAAGATTAAGGAAAACAGTCTGACACTGTGGTATAATGAGCACACTCGCACCCTAAAGAGAGCAGCCCAGAGAATGGAGCGCAGCTGGAGGTAAACAAAACTAGAGGTATTTTGTATTGCTTGGTGGGAAAGTACCCTATCCTACAGAAAATAATTAAAAACTGCTAGATCTGATTACTTTTCGTCTCTTTTAGAAGAAAACAAACATAACCCCAGGTATTTATTCAATACAGTGGATAAATAAACGAAAAATAAAGCATCAACAGGTGTTGACATTTCCCAACAGCACAGCAGTAATGACTTTATGAACTACTTTACTTCCAAGATCGATACTATTAGAGATAAAATTGTAACCATGCAGCCGTCAGCTACAGTATCACATCAGATAGTGCGCTATAGATCCCCTGAGGAACAATTCCACACATTCTCTACTATAGGAGAGGAAGAATTGTATAAACTTGTTAAATCATCTAAACCAACAACATGTATGTTAGACCCTATTCCATCTAAGCTCCTAAAAGATCAAAAAACCTCAACTTGACCCCAAAGAACTAGTTAATTACAGACCTATCTTGAATCTCCCTTCTCTGTCCAAGAAACTAGAAAAGGTAGTATCCTCACAATTATATTGCTTCTTAGAGAAAAATGGTATCTGTGAGGATTTCCAGTCAGGATTTAGACTCTGCATGTAATAACCTAGAACACTGTCTAAGACTCGATGACTGTTCTGTCAATTCTTCGTCATCAGTTAGGAACCTAGGTGTGCTATTTGATAGCAATCTTTCCTTTGAAAGACACATTTCTAGCATTTGTAAAACTGCATTTTTCCATCTAAAAAATATATCCAAATTACGACCTATGCTCTCAATGTCAAATGGCAGATCCTTTTCCTATTTAGCGCCCACATTCTGGAATAATCTTCCTAACATTGTTCGGGAGGCAGACACACTTTGTCAGTTTAAATCTAGATTAAAAACCCATCTCTTTAACCTGGCTTACACATAACACTCTTAACACATTTCTAATATTCAAATCCGTTAAAGGATTGTTAGGCTGCATTAATTAGGTCAACCGGAACCGGGAACACGGTCACCGTAGCCACCAGATCCAGTCTGTATTCAGATCAGATGGTCACTGCAGTCACCCGGATCCCGTACGTATCCAGCTCAGATGGTGGATCAGCATCTAGAGAGGACCTGTACAGCCCTGAATGTCAGCGGAGACCAGGACAACTAGATGGGCCCCAGAGAGAGATCCCCAGTGAAGACCTTGTCTCCTAGACGGCCAACGGGACAAGACCACAGGAACCTGTTGAGTCCTCTGCACAATGTGACGTTGCTGCAGCCTGGAATTGAACTGCTGGTTTCCTCTGGCCGGAGGAGAACTGGCCCCTCGACTGAGCCTGGTTTCTCCCAAGGTTTTTTCTCCATTCTGTCACCAATGGAATTTTGGTACCTTGCCGCTGTCGCCTCTGGCTTGCTTATTTGGGGACACTTAATTTCCAGCGATATCGTCGACTTGATTGCACAGACACTATTTAAACTGAACTGAGCTGGATGATGACATCACTGAATTCAATGATGAACTGCCTTTAACTGAAAATTGAGTGTTTACTATTATCATTTTGCATTAATGACACACTATTTTCCTAATTAATTCTGTACAGTTGCTTTGACACAATCTGTATTGTTAAAAGCACTATATAAATAAAGGTGACTTGACTTGATTATGCTGACTTAAATTTTTACTGGAATGCAGTTTAAGCTAATTAATAGACTATAATTATAAATACTAGTGTTTTGTTGAGGAATAAATCATTCACGTAGTTTAATTTGCAAATAAAAACACTACACGCTCATTTACCATCACACACAGGCATAAATACAATCATAAAGTCAAAACCTTATTGGCATAATTGTCAGGCATTTACAGTATTTACAAAATGAATGGTAGCAAATACTAGCATAATTATACAGAACGTTAATTAGGTAAAGCGATACACGAATGGAAAGGGGGAAAAGCATATATAACAATACATATAGAAGTTAATATAGTAATATTAATAATATACAAATATTAAATGAAATGTTTAATGTTTAATGTAAAAATGTTTTATCCATCTCTGATAATCCCGGGTTGCTATGGTCACACAGTTTTGTTTACGCATTAAACTCGTGGCCACGAGTAAAATATGTGGTTCCCTTAACATAGCATCTTGTGGCCACGACAAAATTAAGTGAACGGAACATGTCCCCTCCCCCGGCCACCTTACCTGAAATATCATATATAAAGTTCTTTAAAGACAATATTAGTGGTGTGTACCCATGCAAAACTCACTACCAATATACTGGAGTTATTTATTGTCAATAGTGTAGCAATGCACGATACAACACACACACACACTTTCAAACCAAATACCCGATCCTGCGGCTTTCTATTGAGATGCATCACCCTCCCAGAAATTAATGTGCAAAGTTAAATGTGATTGCGCCTTCATATATACAATTTCTATATAGAAACTCTTAGAAACTATTAACTACTAAAACATTATGACTCAACAGTCAATCTATTAAAATTTTAATTTGCACAATAATACTTATGATGCTTTCTTCAGCAAGTACCATTAATAATTCTAATGTAATGACGCTAATTACTTACTTCATCTTTGAAAATTCGGGCCTGCTCCTCACAACCAATAAGATTATTGACAAATCCAAAGACCTGCAAATAAAACGGGGATATAAATGAACAGAGCCATCATACTGACTGCTGTTTGTTTGCTGTGTCTATAGATTATTTTATAACTCAGAAACTGTGCATCTGTACTCTTATTGTCCTACCCTAGTGAAAGATAAATATACTACAGTGTACATTAAATAAATTTATTTCATGCCAAGTATGCTACAAATACATGTACTTAATAAAAATACTCTACAATTGTACTTTTACTATACTAATGTCACAAACGCTACTGTGAGGGAGCACGGAGCGAGGAACGAGGAGACATGGATTACATCAACAAGGAGACTTTAATAACATCAAGGGAACCAGGAAAAAACACGTAGCAGAGGAGGTTGACATAAACAATACCGGACGCCGAACTAAGAACAGGGAACACTTTATATACACATGACATGACGAGGGGATGACGAGACACACCTGGGATCAATAGAACTAAACGGGGAACACCTGGAACAGATGATAAGGACAGGAACGGGAAGGACCAAATATGGGCATAGAAACACATGGGGAACAAAACACACAAAACACGGAACGGAGTCTGACATTACGGCGCCCTCGAGGCTGGTGCAGGACTGGGACACGGGGAATACCTCCAGGGCAGATCAGGCAGTCCAGGGTGCCATGGCGGCACAGTGAGCTCAGGGACCATGGCGGAGCAGGGAGCTCTGGGAGCCATGACGGAGCAGGCAGACTAGGAAGCCATGGCGGAGTAGGGAGTTCAGGAGGCCATGGCGGAACAGGGAGCTCGGGGAGCC
>NW_015555815.1:361500-362836 GCF_001515605.1 Sinocyclocheilus anshuiensis
ACTCGGGGACTGGAGCCCTCTCTGGGCTAAACTCGGGAACTGGAACCCACTCTGGGCTAAACTCGGGGGCTATAGCCCTCTCTGGGCTAAACTCAGGGACTGGAATCCTCTCTGGGCTAAACTCAGGGACTGGAATCCTCTCTGGGCTAAACTCGGGGACTGGAGCCCTCCGCGGGCCAAACTCAGGAACTGGAGCCCACACCGGAGCGAGCTCTGCGGCTGGAGCCCACACTGGAGCGAGCTCTGGGGCTGAGATGAGGGTGGAGAACAGTCTTTTTCTCCTCATCCTCCTCCTTTGGTTAGAGGAGAACAGCGCAGCCGATGGGTTTGAAATCGGCGCAGCTGGGGGGCTGGAGAGAGCCGCGGGCTTGACTGAAGAATGGCCGGCGTTTCTGGGCTGAGGACAGAGACAGTGCTGGGAGGAGATGGGTGGTCGGAACATTTGGCCGGGTATGTGAAGGGTCCTGGCGAGGGGTGAGCTGGCGAGGCCCAGTGATTTTCGGGAGGGACTGGATGATGATCGCTCTAAACCTTTTCTACTTTGAGACTTACTCCATTTAAATAAAGAACATGATTAACCAACTCGATCAGGGGAAAACTGTATATGAGAAGATCGCAGCCGATTACATCATCATCCAGCCCCAGCTGAAAACAGACACCGAGAGCGGCGTCGAACCAGTTCACCTGGTTGGAGAGGTCTAGGAACTCCTCCTCTACATACCTCTCCAACTCCCGACCACCCTGCCGCAGACACCAAAGCCTGTCTTCAGCCGCAGTCATCTTGTTTGGTCCGGTATTCTGTCATGAACGCTACTGTGAGGGAGCGTGGAGCGAGGAACGAGGAGATGTGGAGTACATCAACAAGGAGACTTTAATAACATCAAGGGAACCAGGAAAACACATGTAGCAGAGGAGGTTGACATAAACAATACCGGACGCCAAACTAAGAACGGGGAACACTTTATATACAGTACACATGACATGACGAGGGGATGACGAGACACACCTGGGATCAATAGAATTAAACGGGGAACACCTGGAACAAATGATAAGGACAGGAGGCTTAATATTAAGAAATGTGCATTGTGCACAAGTACTCCAAATACAGTTTAATTATAATGTTTATATCAGTCTCAAGTGATATGTCAGTAAATATAGATTTGAACTATACTTAGAATGAAATAGATGCATTTTAAATATATTACTTTTTTATTTAAAATAAAAGTGTTGGAAGCATAAGTGATTAAGTAATATATAATAATACACAGGTGCATCTCAATAAATTAGAATGTCGTGGAAAAGTTCATTTATTTCAGTAATTCAACTCAAATTGTGA
>NW_015555815.1:363061-367868 GCF_001515605.1 Sinocyclocheilus anshuiensis
ACCAATTCACTATCTCAACAAATTAGAATATGGTGACATGCCAATCAGCTAATCAACTCAAAACACCTGTAGTACATGTGCAAATAATGGCATGTGCATGCCGTGCTATATAACTGCATGTGATCTTTTACACTAAAATTAATAAATGTATTTATTTTACCCAAGAAAATTGCAAACAGTTGAATGAAGCGATTACCTCCTCTATAGTCCATGTGGATACTTGACCTGCATGAATTCCTGCGACGCCAGGCAGTAACTTACAGTGCTGCTCCCAGCAGAGAGACAGAGTCCACATGAGCTTCTGATTAAGCTCCATATTCTGCTGAAAGATTCACATCATTTTAATCTAAAAAAAGTTTACATGCTTCTTTTTTGTGCTTAATGAGATGCTTGCCCTTGTCATTTACCATGCTGTAATTTTCATAATTCCACACAGTAATTTCATCAACTATGGACTATTAGTGTTTTTAATAAAACCATGCAGTTTTCAATGAATTGCAAAATCACATGATATAGACCTCTTGTCTATGGGCCCTATTTTAACGATCTAAGCGCAAAGTCTAAAGCGCCAGCGCAGGTGCACTTAGGGCGTCTCCGAATCCACTTTTGCTAGACCAGGTTTTAGTTGGTCAATGGCGCAGTCTATTTCAGTTGCCTCAAAATAGCAACGCGCCAGCAATGCGCATGAACACACCTCGTTTTCAGATCAGCACACCCATGGGTGCACAAATGGGTGCAAATGCATTTGCTATTTAAACAACGTGGCGCAGGACGTGAAAATGACAACTGCGTCGGGCTGAAACTAGCAAAAAACACTTGCATCGCGCCTGGCGCCGCATTGCACCAGGTGTGTGATAGGGCCCAATATATTGTTTAATTAGGATATTCTGAGTAACTCTTTGCATATCTCAATGAATACATCAGTCAGATTATTAGTAAACAGAATATTACCTTATAACAGGGTTATGGTGATCTGATTAACATGTTCACATGACACATGTATACATTTACCTTTAGTCATTTAGCAGATGCTTTTATCCAAAGTGACTTACAAATGAGGACAATAGAGCAATCAAAACCAACAAAAGAGCAATGATATGCAAATGCTGTGACAGGTCTCGGTTAGTCTAAAGCCGCACACAAGGGTTTTTTTATATAATAAATAAAAATAAAAAGTAGATAGAACAGAAAAAGAATTGAGAATGCTAGTGTTAGAGGGTCAAAAGTTTTTCATAAATAAAAAAGAAAACAAATAGATAAAACAGAATTAGAATAGAGAGTGCTAGAGTTTGATATAATTACATATAATTTAGTCACATATAATTGGAATAACTCTTGCTCATTCAAACACAGTCACTGATACTCAGATTCAAATATAGAAAATGCAGTAAAGTTAAACTCACTCTGACAATTTCTTTGCTGACTTTTGCGATATTTTGGAGGGCGACCAATCCTGGTGACAGCAAACACAGGTGACTTTTAATAAATGTTTACATAACAGCAATATCTTTAATATACAAATACACAATCACACTTGATTAACACAACAATCGTAAATATTGTTGTACCTGCCATGGAAGCGTGATTTTTTTGTTCTCTGGCCGAAGACCAGCAGGTTACGTCTGGATCCTTCTGTATCAGAGAGATCCGCTTTAAGCCGGCCCTGGTTCCTCTCAGCCAATGGGCAGCCAGATAAACAGTGATGTGCCGTGAAGCGGCCGGTCACATGACCTGACCCGTCACATCCCGGAGTAGGGCACTTTCTGAGTGACAGAAAGCACGTCTGTTCTGTATTCTGCATTGTTCTTTTGTCTGACAATTTCAACATTAAAGCAGTGGTGTTGCACTTTCTGTCAAGCTGCTCTAAACCACAAATGTTATGAAAAGCGCTAAAGGCACGCTAAAGACTGACCTGTGGTGGAAGCTGTATTTGGAGGTGCTGCGTGACTGGGGCAGACTTTTACAAGGCATGGAGGAGAAGCTGGGCTGCCGGGCTGTCAGGCTCTCCCCGGGACCTAAACCACACAGGTGACTCTGAGCTGACACAGTATTTGGTGCATGAGCAGGTGAGGGTCAGAGGAATGAGGGCTGGAGGTTTCTCACCGGGTTTCTGGGCGGTGTGCTGGCAGGGTGGAGGTTTGAGGGGGTGTCCTGTGCTCTCACACCAGCCCGCAGGGTGGATGTCCAGATGATCTGAATCCATCCACTCATCGTACAAGTGACTCCAGCCATCAAAATTAATCTAAGGACAACAGAAATTAGGCTGATTAACCCTCACAAATAAACCTCACTCTACTACATTAATATATATATATAGAGAGAGAGAGAGAGAGAGAGAGACAGAGACAGAGTTCTGGCATGAAACTTTAGATGGCACGGTCCGCTAGGTCAAACTCAATCTGACCTAATGTCATCATTATCACATGGCGCAGCTGATTGGTTCTTTTTGTATCAGCAGCCAATGAGCTCGCTGCTCAACAGTGCTCGCTGTATCAGTCACAGCGCTTCAGAAGCCCTCCACCTCCCCCAGCTCCACCTGTATAGATCTGCTACGGGTGATCATGTATGTTGTGGGGGTTATTCATGTTATATGTGCAGCAGCAGTATTCCTACATGCTCACAGCAGCATTTTGTGGATGCATTGGCAGCAGCAGCAGCAGACCTATTGCGCCAAGACCAAATACATTAAGATTGTCATGTAGATGACCATGCCAATCCCTCCGAGAGTTGTCATGACAGAAATGTTTATATATAGTAATAAAAAAATGTTGTCTTGTTTTCCTGTAAAATATTCATAGACAAGCCTTTGACAAATGACAAATTTACTTGGAAAAATTAGTTCCAATTACAAAATTACATACTTTTAAAGAATAATGTACAAATAATACATTTATATAAAAGTAGTAACAACATTTTGTGAAAAACTTTTAGGCAGTTTGTTAAGAGAAATGTTTAATATATATTCTCTGAAAACAATTCCTATTATTGTACACAATTTTGCTTCTCAAAAAACTTGTCAAGAGGATGTTTAATATTTTGTACTTCTGTTTGCTATGCTAAATTATATTTTTTATACTTAAAATAGTCATTCAATAGTTTGGGGTCAGCAAGATTTTTTTTTTTGGGGGGGGGGGGGGGGGTGGGAGAAATTCATTATTTTATTCAGCAAGAACACAGTGACAATAATGACATTTATAATGTTACAAAAGCATTTAAAATTTAGCTTTTATAATGTTTTCAACAAAATATTGTGCAGCACAACTGTTTTCAACATTGATAATAATCAATTATTGCTTCTCGATTTAATGCTTCTCGATCAGCAAATCAGGATATTAGAATGATTTCTGAAGATCATGTGACACTGAAGACTTGAGTAATGATGCTGAAAATACAGCTTTGCATCACAGAAATAAATAACATTTTAAAACATATTCAAATAAAAAATTGTAATAATATTTTACAATATTATTATTTTACTGTTTGGTTGATCAAATAAATGCAGCTTTGGTGAGCAGAAGACTCGTCTTTCAAAAACATTCAAAAATCATACCTACCCCAGACTTTTCATCTCAGCCAAATATTGTCCTATCCTAACAAACCATACATCAATGGAAAGCTTATTCAATCAGCTTTCAGATGATGTATAAATCTCAATTTCAAACAACTGACCCTTAAGGCTGGTTTTGTGCTCCAGGGTCACATTTGATCAAACTGGCATAGCTGTAAGCTGGGGTTAGTCTGCAGAAGCAGCAGCAGGTTTTTCTCACCTTGATTCTGTAGGTGTCAATCTCCTGCACCGTAGCCACGCGGATCAGCCCCGGACACCTCTTATCCACTGCCTCCAGCTTCATCTGCACCTGGAAGCTGTGGGAGGGGCGCTGCGCAAACACAAGAAGAGTTGCTTTCCTTATTTCAATAGAGTTCTGAGTGTATTTGATCAGGACTGAGAGATCTGACACACCACTCTGAAGGCTTCAGGAGCGACCGCCGTCGAGCCCGTCTCCTCCAGATACCTCTCCCACGAGAACCTGTCAGGGTCCTGATAGTCTGTCAGGACAAGACCACATCCAGCCAGTCTTATATTAAAGCAGGCCACCCAAACAGACAGATAAAGTATTCATACATACAGCTACACTAGCCTTCAAACGTCTGGGGTCAGTGGGATGTTTTTATGTTTCTGAAAGAAGACATGTTGCTTCATCACCAATGCTGCATTTGTCAAAAATTTAAAATAAGTATTTTCTATTTAAATATATATACAGTATCTCACAGAAGTGAGTACACCCCTCACATTTTTGTAAATATTTTATTATATCTTTTCATGTGACAACACAGAAATGACACTTTGCTACCATGTAAAGTAGTGAGTGTACAGCTTGTATAACAGTGTAAATTTGCTGTCCCCTCAAAATAACTCAACACACAGCCATTAAAATAAAGCTGAATTTTCAGCATCATTACTTCAGTCTTCAGTGACACTGATTTCTGAAGGATCATTTCTAATATCCTGATTTGCTGCTCAAGAAACATTTCTGATTATTATCAATGTTGAAAACAGTTGTGCTGCAGAATATTTTTTGTGTAAATGGTGGTACATTTTATTTTTCAGGATTCACAGATGAAGGGAAAGTTCCAAAGAACAGCATTTATTTTAAATATTTTGTAACATTATAAATGTCTTTACTGTTGCATTCGATCGATTTAATATGTCGATTTAATATGTAATATGTTTTTGCAGTGTATACAGTGGGTACGGAAAGTATTCAGACCCCCTTAAATTTTTCACTCTTTGTTATATTGCAGCCAT
>NW_015555815.1:367942-392450 GCF_001515605.1 Sinocyclocheilus anshuiensis
CATGGCTGTATTAGATCAAAAGGGTGCTTCTACTAAATACTGAGCAAAGGGTCTGAATACTTAGGACCATGTGATATTTCAGTTTTTCTTTTTTAATAAATCTGCAAAAATGTCAACGATTCTGTGTTTTTCTGTCAATATGGGGTGCTGTGTGTACATTAATGAGGAAAAAAAATTAACTTAAATGATTTTAGCAAATGGCTGCAATATAACAAAGAGTGAAAAATTTAAGGGGGTCTGAATACTTTCCGTACCCACTGTATGTGTGTGTATATATGTGTGTGTGTGTTTCTTCATATATATAATTATTCCAAACGTTTAACCGGTACTGTATAAAATATATTATATGAATGACACAAGTCTGCTTTTCTACAGAATCACAAATGAACTACATTACTTGGCTTAAAAGGTTTTCTGTGAATAATATTAATAATAAATGTTATCATATATTGAATATTGCTGTCTTTGTCATAGCGCTGTGGCCAGAGTACAGTGATTTTACCACGGTATTTCTTATTTTTATCAATTTTGAAAACAATTGTGCTACTTGATACTTTTGTGGAAATCATAATACATTTTTTCCCCCACAATTCTTTGATTAATAGAAAGCTCACACGAATCTTTTGTGGCATTATACTGTCACGACATTATACTTTATTTACTGTAACTTTTGATCAATTTAATACATCCCTGCTAAAAAAAAAAGCCTCAATTTTTTTGTTAAAAATGACCTCAAACATTTGAAAGGTAATGAACATCTATAGAAGCAACTCAAGTAAAATCCATGTTAATAACAACACTTAAATATCAAAATAACAATTTGGTCACATATTTTGGAACAAAGCAATGGTATCTGTTTGTTTTTCACAATGGATCCCTGCTGAAACACGTAGAGTTGAGTGCAGAGGCTAAAGCGGCGTGAGTTACCCTGAGGGGGCGTCAGCGGGAGGCCTCTCTCCTCACACCAGCCGATGGGATGAATGTACGGGCTGTGAGCATCACACCTGCGGGGAACACATCACCACTTCACCTTCAATAAGAAACCCATTCATTTCACACTGCACCATATTACACAGAACTTAATTTCTGAACTTATTTGTATTGTTTTATTTGCATGTATGGATTACTTGGGTTGTTACCGACATCTGCTGAAAATTTCATGTCAACAGCACCTTTAGAAATATATTTACTGAGAAAAATGGTGACGTGTTCAATACTTATTTTACCCGCTGTATATATGGTCAGTGTTGGGGGTAACGCATTACAAGTAACGCGAGTCACGCAGATTACTTTTTTTAAGTAACTAGTAAAGTAACGCCTTACTTTTTCATTTACAAGAAAATATCGGAGTTACTTTTTCAAAGAAGTAACGCCAGTTACTTTGTTTTTCCCATGTACTGATTGAAAGCTCTCCTGTCCCCATGTTATAGAGAAATCAGGAGTAAGATGTTACTTTAGTTCTAGAATAAATGTGAGCATGCTTTAATTCATCTCACTCACAAAATAACAGATTCAGTATTCCTCAAAATGAATAAAAACAGTGAAATGCAACTCAGAATATGACGCAAACCTGCAATAATTAAATATGTTAAAGTGAAGAGTGTTGAACTTTCTTCTTCTGCATTCTACAATACAGACATTAATTTACTTTTTGTTTTTGGTGTTAAGGGGCTTTTACGTTTGCCAAAAATAGAACTTTTTATATTAAAAACAAACAATCAAGCCCTGCCCAGATTTAAAAAGTAACGTAATGCATTACTTTCCATAAAAAGTAACTAAGTAACGTAATTAGTTACTTTCGCAATATTGTAACGCATGACTTTTAAAAGTAACTTTCCCCAACACTGTATGCGGCATCATTTAAACAAACATGAACAGCAGCTGTAACTCACCAGTAGTCATACGTGTCGTCCCAGTTATCAAAGTGAACCAGGAAGCGGTTGCCCACTTTGTCTGTTACCGTGGCAACACAGATGAGAGACGGGTTCATGCGGTCCACAGCCTCCAGCTTCATCCCCACCTCAAACCCACAGTCTGTCTCCGGCTGCACAGTCAGAAAACCAGCTCTGAGTTCACAGTCCTTCAGTGAGGCACGGCACACAGCTTTAGTGTCTGACTCACTTTAACTGAGAGAGAGAACAGCTCATTCGGGGCAGCTTGGGATCGCGTGATCTTTAGGTAGCTGGACCAAGAAAACTCTTCTTCTTTACATCCTGCAAGGGAAGAGGGTTGAATTGCTGAAATATGAATTTACAATATAACTGTGTGTTAGCACATCTATAACAGCTGTACGGAAGAGGATTAGGGCCAAGCAATAATAAAAAAATAAAACCATCTCGAGATTAAAGTCATTATAATACGAGATTAAACTAGTTACATTTCAAGTAAAACGTTGAGATTAAACTCATTAAATTTAGAGAATAAAGTCGTTATGTTTCGAGATAAATCTCATTACATTTCGAGATAATATGTTGAGAATAAAGTCATTAAATTATGAACATGACACGAGTGTGTTTATTCTCAACTTTTTTTCTCGTAATTAAATGAGTTTATTCTCAACATTTTATTTAGAAATGTTATGACTTTTTTAAATTACATATGTGATATATAATATTATATGTGATATATAATAGATCCTATTTTTTTTTTAAAGTACATGTTTTTGAACAATGTTAAAGCAATAAGCCATAATAGCCCATGTGTTGGAAAAAGGGAAAAATATACATATATACTCTATATACATATAAAATATACATATATTGGACAAATATACATATATACATATGTTTATATGTATATATACATATACATGTGTGTGTGTATATATATATATATATATATATATATATATATGAGAGAGAAAGATAGAGAGTTATATAATTGTATATATCAGTTTTTGCTGCTTAATCTTTTTGTAGAAACTGTGATACACTACCACTATTCAAAAGTGTAGGGGAAAGAAAGAAAGAAAGAAAGAAAGAAAGAAAGAAAGAAAGAAAGCTGTTCTTTTGAACTTTCTATTTATCAAAGAGTCCTGGAAAATAAAATGTATCTCAGTTTCCACAAAAATATTGTGCAGCACAACTGTTTTCAACATTGCAAAATAGAAAACAGTTATTTTAAATTGTAAAAGTATTTAACAATATTACAGTTCTTACTGTATTTTTGATCAAATAAATGCAGTCTTTGTGTGCAGAAGAGGCTCTGTTCAGTGTATATAATTCATCCTAAGATTGTATGTATGTCTATCACATTGTATGTTTCATCTAAACAGATTTGTAATTCACCTTTTGGGGTGTAGAGCTTGTGTCCTGTGCTCTCACACCATCCAGCGGGGTGAATATCAGCGCAGCTGGCGTTGACCCAGAAGTCATGGCAGTCAGAATAGCCATCAAAATGAAGGCGCAATCTGAAGCCGCAGACCTGGAGACGAGCATGTGGAGAGAATGAGCACTGAGAGACAGATTACAGTCAGAACAGCCAGACTGTACCTCAGCGACGGTCAGGACGAAATACATGGAGGGGTGCTGGGGGTCGATGCCCTCTAACTTCATCCCCTGTCTGAAGCTGTTCTTAATCGTGGGAACCCTCTGGGTCTAGACCGGTGACATGGATACATGTTAACATAGAAAAATCCATAATTGAACTGTAAAATGTGTAATCGTGACTCCGTATTGAAATGAATCAAGTTAATGTTCTGCGCTCTGCAACACATCAGGGCTGCATCAGTGGTGTTATTCCCTTCCTGCAGTGAAACACAGAAGTCAAACCTCCTGGAAGAGTCTGGCTGGAGCGGCCACAGCTTTCTGCTGCTCTAGATACTGCGGCCAGGACCACAGCTCCTGCTTACTCTCTGCTGAGCCTACAGAGAGACATGCCAAGAATACTGTTTGCATGGGGGAAAACACTGTTAGCAAAAACTGATATAAACTATATCAATCTATATATGTAGATCCATTCATATAGTACTTACATGAGCCATCTTTTCAAATGCTCTGTTTAGGTTCATAGCATGTTGAATTCACAAAACTCATAGATTTCATTATATTTATTATCAGTACGATTCATGTTCAAAAGCAGAATGTGCTCCATTACCACCGAAAACATTTTAGACTCGTCCCATAGTTTGTAAAAACACAGAAATGGATTCCGCTGTAAGCTCATAGTGGTCACAGTGGTATTTTTACTTTTCATTTAATTTTTGTTAAAGTTTTAGTTATTTTTTTGTGTGTTTTTGCCATTTTTTATCATTTTTTAATATGTCTGTATACTTTGTATTAGTTTTTCATTTTTGTGATGTTTGTAAATCAAGTTAAACTAAATAAACATTTGAAATGTTTTGGCAACTAGCTGAATTTTTTTTTTTAATGTTTTTGTTTAATATATATTTTATTTCAGTTAATGTTAATTTTTAATAATTAACATCAACATAACATAATAATGTTTTTTTTAATGGTTTTAAAAAACATTTTTCTTTTTTAGTGGTTTTGGGTTTAGCTTTAGTTGCAGTTAACTATAATAACATTTGCATATTAGTGATGCCAAACGATTAATCGCGATTAATCACACCCAAAATAAAAGCTTTTGTTTACATAATATATATGTGTGTGTTCTGTGTATATTTATTATGTATATATAAATACACACACATACAGTATATATTTTGAAAATATTTACATGCATTTACATGTATATATTTTTATTTATATAATTTATATCATATATAAATATATTTAATATGCAAACATAACATATTTTTCTTAAATATACACATGCATGTGTGTGTATTTATATATACATAATAAATATACAGTACACACACATATATTATGTAAACAAATGTCACTGTACATTAGAATACCTGCAAATACTAATGAAATCACATTGGTAAGGACAACAAAGCCTGCATTTCGACAGTCAAGGCAACATCATTTTCAAGAAGTAATGCAGTGATTCACAATTGTGAGGGTGCAGAGTGTAAGCGTATGAAATCTAACTTTAGTTCATTAGTGATGGTTTCGTAAAACAATTACTGTTTATCACGGGAGTGTGATGACGTACCTGCTTTGTTCTGTCTGCCGTCCATTTTTAAAGCCTCCTCTTTCTCCTCCTTTAATTAATCACACAAGTTCATTTCATTGCATTAAAAAACTCAAAGCACCATATGAAATGCACGATAATGTAAACATACACATCAAGCACAGCAATGACATTCATTTAAAGAACAAAAAGAACTGCACCATTGGCTCAGCATCAGACTCTTCCTCTGATGGGCTGTTGTATTCCCTCCTCTTCCTCTTCTTCATGGGCTTCAGCATTTCATGCTCATGATAAATCACCTGTGCTTCAGCAATCCCTGCAGGACTAAAGCATCCATACAGAACACCATACTGATAGAATAACCTCAATATCCTTAATCTGACTGTAATATGCACATGACTTTTACCAGAAATCTGTCTCATACATATTTATATATTGCATGAGTTAAATAGATGTGTAAGTCTGGTAGTTAATTTACTTTTCAGACATGGTCTCTCTGCGTAGCTCCGTCAGGTAAGTCTGTTTGGCCGATGTCTCAGTGCACTTGCTATGAGCTGGACTGTCCTGAGCCTCCATACGTGCTCTCTGAAGTCTGTCGGCCTCCACAAAGGCAGCAGACCGGACATTCCCACCCGCTGAGACGTCTGCAAGCAAAGATTCCCGTTTGTGATGGTGCTATTGGAAAGACAACTGCTAATAGCTTTAAGATTTGATGCATGTTCTCAATGGTTACTGAACTTTTCATTGGACTACTGTTCCTCCAGCTTGAGTTAAACTGGAATGAGTTTGCTGTTTCCACCCAATTGACATTTTACTGATAAAATATTGGGTGTAATAACATTAATCAAAAAAAAATGTAAAATAAAATAAAAAAATGTGTATATTACAAATTCTGTATCATTCATCTTCCTAGATTTACCCTAATCTTTGTCAAATGGAGAGCACAACTGGTTATCTTACTGCTTAAGCTACTAATTTCACATATAATTTAATATTATTAAATTAAGAAATATTAGGAAATATCACAACATGACGTTGCTCATCTACGAAGACTGCAGCTGCCTTTATCCGAAGAAGCCCATGGGGCTGGATACAACAGGGCAGCTCAATCTTATTCTGTATGCAAAATGTAAGGGTCCATTTAAAAAATATTGCTATGTAAAAATGTTTAATAATTGCATACAGCGACAACCTTTAATGCAACCTTTAACATGCAGTTAAACCAGCTGCAGTTTGACATGGCCATGAAAGTCTGCCTGCAATGTGCATTCAACTGTAATATGCAAAGTGAAATATAGGGGAGAATAGAAATACTGATATGGTGAAAAATGTTCAGAATTTATATTTTGTTAGGCCATTTCACTATCCAAATAGATATAACGCATCCCTGAACATTACAGTGAACCAGCACTTAAATAGGAGTAACATACAGACACATATATAATTCAGTCATGTGACACCAGTGTGACAATTTTAAGTGCTAAAATTCAATACTTGCAAAATTGTACTGATAATTAGCATAATAATAAAGAGACTGGCTAACAGTAAAGTAACTCTTTTATGTACTCATCAAAGCCAATTTTTACTCCTGCTGTAGTGTTAGTTTTGCGCCCTGACAGATAGCCAGACTTCAAAACATCATTAAGCCATGCTTGTAAGAATGATGTAATAATCCAGAGGCATCCAGTGAACAATTACCTGATTTTTCAGCTTGTTTGAGCTCCATATCAGCTGATTTTGTCTGCGCTCCTTCAGTGGTCAGGTTAGCAGAGCCTATTTTCCCTTCACTGATCACTTCCAATGAACCAGTGTCACTAACACATAACTGCAGAAAGCAGAGTCGCATTATTGTTATGCAATAATAAAAAGTAATATATAGTGCCTTCAGGAAGCATTCACCACACTATATAATTATTTGTTGTAATGTAAAATGCTTTCTTTTCCCACTCCAGTGATAAGATTTCATCCACTTCTTCAACAGAAATTGCCTTTTGACTGGTGAGAGAGCAAGTTGTCTGCAGTTTATTTGACATTTTAAATCACCAGACCTTCCCTCTCTGCACTGGTCATCGTGTGAACTGCACTCCTCTGGGCTGATATCAGAACAGGCAGATCCTTCAAGGTATCTTGGAGTGGAGCGGTGTCTCAATCACACCAGTTAACCACTGGGGTGCCTCAGGGCTTGGTGTTTGGCCCTCTCCTCTTCTCAATATACACAAAATCACTTATTATTCATGCACTTAGATTTCCTAACTATGGTAACAGTACACTTTTGCCTGCCTCGTAGATGCATCGGCATGGAAGAAAAGCATCACCTTCAGCGTAATCTTTTTATAATGCCATCCATTTCAGCCAGGAAGTTGGGGGTAGCATTCGGTAACCATTTTAACTTCTCAAACCACATCACAAAAATCACACAGTCATGCAAATTTACACTGTACAACATCAGGCATTTAAAATTGCTTGAGCATTTGATTTAACATTTGAGATGTTCCTCTGATTCATTATTTGAGTATTATTTATTTTTGCATTGTTGTGGATTATGAAAATCAGTTATTAACCACAATATTTCTTTTTGTTCGAGTTTATGCTTCACCATATGCGGAGATCAAATGGCATTTAACCGATCATTTGACAGGCTTTTTAAATTAGATTTTTTTAAATTGTATTAGCATTGTATTTTCATATCATATGGCAGGTTATTTCAGGTGCAATTTTGGGCATTGGATTTATCCTTTGAATTATGTTAGGAAAAAACCTTCCTGATCCCTTAGCACGAAATTCTTATGTTGCAGAATTCCTAACTTGTAACTTGATTTGCATAAAAGCATCTGCGAAAGGAATGAATGTATTTAGACAGCTTTTATATTTTATTGACTAAACTGACACACATTCAATCTCTGTTTTCCACTCCCTGAATCTGGTTTCACAATTAACTTCAGCAATCGTAATGAATATGTTAACATGTCATGGTTAAACATTTATTTCAGATAAATATCACTGACTTTGTCACTCACATGTGGCGAAAATGTTGTAATTGATCAAACTAAAGCTCTTCGTTCCCAGGTACTGATCTACATCACATCTACATGTAGGCACAGAGGCGGCTGTCTTGTGCTTTAGGGCTGCTTTTTGAACTTGAAGAACTCGAGCGCTTGTTGCCATTAAGGTCAACACAAACAGACATTTTGCTCACCTTCAGATTGCTTCCAGGGAGGATGGCCATGCCCTCCTTCCAGCCCAGAACATGGACAATCGTCCCTCCAACCTGAGCAGGAAGTGATGCGGCCTCCAGTTCACTGCCTTTAATCGCCTTGATTGCATTTGGAGGCAGCTCCACTTTTGGCAATGGATGAGCAGAAGCTTTGGGAAAATAAAAACTTTTTTTCCACAATATTTAACACCTCTAAGTATGGAGAAATGGAGTAAACAATTGTTCAGGAGGAGTATCCTGTCAGTCAAACTGCAAGAAAATATAAACAGATGATCGAGTCTCAAGCTCTATCACTGCACCTTGGACAGCAAGCCACATTTATTTACCTTTTTCGTTTTAAAAAGAGAAAAATAAATATGGGAAATTCAATATAATACATTTACATTCCACACTGACTTCTATTCAACTGTAAGCACCTGGAAAAATGATTGTGGTGGTCTCCTGGGGTTTGAGCCGCTGTGCAGAACTGTCATTGGGAGCGTGAGAGACGCTGCTTTCAGTCGGGACATCTCCATCATGTGGCAGGACATCCAGGTCTGCTTTGGCACTCATAGCAAGACTCTGCTCAGTACCACTAACAACAGAGGATTGAGGACATCGTAGTATAGTATAGAAGTCAGTTCACTTTTCATATGGAACACTGGCAGAGAATGTCCTTCAGAAGTAGAATGTTGATGTTTGAAATAAAGGGAACAGCATTGTTAAAACGCTGTAGTTTATCAGATATTTTAAGAGGACGACAATTAGCCATTTAGGAGTATATTTTCTGTCACAAAGAAAAATGAAAGAGAATCAGGATAATGCACAATGATGTTAATGCTCAACTGATAGTGATGACCATTTTAATCGATGGTGATGCATAATCCATAAACTCATGGTGATGGTGGCGATGCTCATCCCATAAACCAGTGGTGGTGACGATGGTGATGATTATGCATAATGCATAACTGATGGTGGTGATGTGAGCGAATCTTCAATTCCATGTCAAAAAGCATCAGTTCAAGCGCATCCTCTCCTCTCCCCAAAATAATCTTTACCAGTGCAAAATGGCGGAAGTCCATGTTCCTGTGCAGTAAACTGTCAAGTAGGCGAACCATTCATTATTTCATTCCGCTCTTGCCTGAAAGACTGCTTTATGAGGAGCATCCGATTCCGATGCATTTGGAAGGAAAAGACAGATGCGCTCAGTTATGATGATCGATATCAAAACATATGCTGTCATTTCAAGGCAACCGCAGCTTAATTGCTAATTATAAGGGCTATTTAATAATTTCATGAAGGAAAAATACGATGGAACGCGCGTCATCGTAAGTGTCCAGAAATGCATGCAAAGTAAAATCTATTTATATCGATCGCGTATTAATGGCATGATTGACATGAATTGTGTGTAATGTGCGGGCGATCAGGTAATGAATTTATTCTCACCAGTGCTGGTCTTGCTCGGGAGGAGTATGATCTGCGCATGCGCGCATCAGGAGCGCACAATCCTTTGATGCTTGACAGTGTGTTGCATTTACACCAATTCACACGAGACAGTGTGCAGCGTATAACACATCTCTGCTATAAGGATCATCTTATACAACATAATATCTTTTAATATAGCTATTAATGACACTGGAGCGAGGCGTTGGAGCAAACGAGTACATTCCTAAATAAAAACAAACAAATGAATGCACAAACTCCACTGTCCACATTCAGCCGATGCTTTGGCATAGGACAGTCATACATTTCTAGTAGTTTTAATCAAGTGATTGTTATCTGGGAATGGAAATGTCAATTTTAAAAATATCATTAGTTGAACAAGATCCGTTCCTTATTTGGATTCGGTGAACTAGAAATTTAAACAACCACGTTTTTTCTCTATATTTCTACTTCTGTAGTGCATTATTTAATTTTCAGTTTTTCTTATATTATAGTGTTATAATTCCTATGTATGGTTGCACTATGTCTGTACTTCCTTCTGCATTGGAAGCTCCTGTCGCCAAGTCAAATCTCTTGTGTGTGTAAACATAGCCTACTTGGTAATAAAGCTCTTTCTGACTTCTGAATAATAATGCATATATAAATGCAGACTTTGCTGCTCAAACATAGATAAAGATGTACTTAAAAAAAAATCAGAATACTGAACATAAGTTATGTCGTGCAAACTGTTAAATTCTGATTAAACCAGTTCTGGGAAAACGCCATGAGGGAATTTATAGTCACAAAACATCAGTGCATCAGTACTTTGTGCATGTATTTGGGTTTTGTGTTGTAAGATCTGTATCAACACAAA
The DNA here is from genome assembly GCF_001515605.1 of Sinocyclocheilus anshuiensis. Taxonomy (NCBI): domain Eukaryota; kingdom Metazoa; phylum Chordata; class Actinopteri; order Cypriniformes; family Cyprinidae; genus Sinocyclocheilus; species Sinocyclocheilus anshuiensis. Next base: position 378,472 of record NW_015555815.1, read on the forward strand.
ATCATGTCACATAACTCCCACTATTTACAGTGCAATACAAAGCCTAAAGTGAAACTTCCCCACAAAGAGGAAGGTTTGCAGTTTATCGACCTCGTTACTGGACTTAATATGCATTACACTTGGCTTTAAAAGCATTAGAACACACATTTTGCTTTTCAATTGTGTATATTTAGATTTAAACCTCATTAGGGTTTAATCCATGAATTAATCTCATGACACCTTTCAAGAAATTTTCACCACAAATCCAACTTGTATAACATTGTTAAAATCAGTGTGGCAACGGCATGAGCATACGGTCGCCGTGATTTCGCCAAGTAAGACATGTTCCTGGATCAACATCTTTTGTTGATCCACACTCTAAAAAGTGCTGGGTTAAATATAACCCAGCGTTGGGTTAAAAAGGGACAAACCCAGCTATTGGGTTATTTTGACCCAGCTATTGGGTTATATTTAACCCAGCACTTTTTAGAGTGCAGGATCAACATTACTGTCCAAAAATATAGACTAAACCCAATCCCTACCCCTAAACCTACCCATAATTTATTCCTAAAATCAGTGTGAAATGATAGCTGATTAGCAAGGGTGTAGAAGCACCTAACCCTAATCGTAAGCCTAAAACAGATATTTCCTGAAAAGTTATCCCTCAATTCTGATTGGTTAATTGGAATGTTGTTCCAGGATCAACAAGGATGTTGATCCAGGAACATGTTGTACTTGGTGAAATCACGCTCACCATGAACATACAATGTTGGGGAAATTGACTTTTAAAAGTAATCATTACAATACTGCGTTATTCCATAAAAAATATCTAATTGTGTTACTTAGTTACTTTTTATGGAAAGTACACTCTTAAAAATAAAGGTGCTTCACGATGCCATAGAAGAACCTTGTTGTCTAAATGGTTCCATAAAGAACCTTCAACATCTGAAGAACCTTTCTGATTCACGAAAGCTTCTTTGTGGCGAAAGAAGGTTCTTCAGATTATAAAATGGTAAGACAGAGATGGTTCTGTGACTGAATGGTTCTTTGTAGAACCAAAAATGGTTCTTCTATGGCATCGCTGTGAAGAACCTTTTAAGCACCTTTAATTTTAAGAGTGTAATACGTTACATTACTTTTGTGTTACTTTTTGTCGCTTGGGCTGGGCTTGCTTATTTAATTATGAATAACAAAAACACAAAAAAAGTTATATTTTTGGCAACTGTAAAGGCCCTTTCACACCAAAAGTGAAATTAATAAGCTTCAGGCTGAAGGAAGTGACTAAAATGGGAAAAAGTAACAAATATTTCATCGCAAATGTAAAAGTAATGTGTTATTGACTAGCTACTTGAGAAAAGTAATCTGATTACATAACTAGCATTACTTGTAATGCCTTTCCCTCAACACTGCAAACATAGCACAGCACACGAGTTTTTGCAAACCAACCGTTAACAAAAAACAAGCCAACATAAAGGTTACATCCAGTGTTTTTATTGAGTAAAGACAGAAAACGAGAGAAGTTCTGACGGATGTTGAGTCCGTCATCTAAAGCACGTCCTCTGCATCCATGGCTGCTTCCTCAAGCACGTCGACACTTTCCGCGTGGACATCTAGGGCATTCTGCAACAGCTCAGGACGCTCCTGAAACAACCACCACATAGACAAACACTTGTGGACGCAGCGGCTTCTTTTGTGCTTACACAGACACTTCCAGCTGCCAGACTTGGTGTCAAACGAGACGCATGTCCTCCCAAACTGACACCATTTGTCCTCAAGGTCGGTGTACACTGAAAAGAAGACACATCTCTCTGAAAGGTCATGCTCGCCCCAAAAAATAGGGTACACACAATCCACCCCCTGCATACATGCCCTAGAGTTGATCTCCTGGCACTCGTGTCTCTCGGATGCGGACAGGAGGTGTTTGTGGCTCATCTCCTCCAAAGAGTTAATGCACAGCGGTGGAGGGGGAACGTAGAGCCGTGCCTGATTCGTTCGGAGCAGGTGACGGCATTCCTTTCCAGGATTCCCGCTCTGGGCCTGCGCTTTCATGAAATCCCAGCATTCCTCCAGCTCACACAGCAGAATCTGCAAGGTGAAGGACTTGCGGATATGAATGGGCACTCTCGGCCCGTGCAGATATTTGGGTGTAACATAGATTGCATTTTTGGCATCTATGCATAAAATGGGCTGCTGGTCCTGGCTGTGCTGTAGTCTCTCGTGCCGTCTCAAATTTGACGTTGTGGTAAAGAGGATCCCACACTTTTGGCACGCTGCCTTGTTGTCTGGTGTCTTGTCTTCGTTGTCCGTTTGTAGGCTGTCTAACAGGACAGTTGTAGGCTGTAGCTCAACTGGAAGAGGAGGAAACTTTGAGATGAATCTCAGTTTGGGATATGGCTGTTTCCAAAACTGAATTATCAGCCACTATGTGACCAGAGGTGGACGAAGTACACAAATCAAGAAGTACTTGAGTAAAAGTGCATAAAATATTACTTCAGTAATAACAACACTTTATTTTAAGGTGTCCTTGTTACATGTTTTATGTACTTACTATTATAATAACAATAACGTATGCATAATTACATGCAAGTAACCCCAAGCCAAACCCTAATAACCCTAACTATATAGTAAGTCAATGTAGTTAATTAATATTACTCAGTACTTAAAAGTATAATTACACTGTAACAAGGACACCTTAAAATAAAGTGTATCCAATAAGTGTACTCCTTTTCAATTTTACTTGGGTAAAAGCACAAATGTACTTGATTTTTAATGCACTACTTAAGTATTAAAAGTAAAAAGTACTGATTGATGAATGTTTACTTATTTTGCAATGTTATACACTCTTTCCTCCTGTTATAAATATATGTCATTCACTGATTACTACTGATAATTACTGATAATTCAAGTGTGGTAACAAATGAAAATAACAACAACAACAACAACATCATATAGTATATGATGTGTGTTGGCAAATATAAATATAAATATACAATATACATGGGGCAAAATGTGTTAGCATTTAGAAAACAAACAAACAAACAAAAAACCTTATGCAAACACACTACTTTGCGTTATTTTAATGTTATGTTTAGTTTTGAATAATGATGTCAAACGATTAATCGCGATTAATCGCATCCGAAATAAAAGTTTTTGTTTACATAATATATGTGTGTGTTCTGTGTATATTTATTATGTATATATAAATACACACACATACAGCATATATTTGGAAAATATTGACATGTATTTACATGTATATATTTATATTCATATAATTTATATTATAAATAAATATATTTAAAACATAAACATAACATATTTTTCTTAAATAAATACATGTCTGTATTTATATATACATAATAAATATACACAGTATACACATATATTATGTAAACATAATAATTAATCGTTTGACAGCACTCGTTTAGAAATAAAACCTACCCCATTCAGATGGTACACACAAATATGGACAGGTTCATGCATTTCACACAGTGGGCTTAAACAGCTCTTCTACAGCAGGCCATACATGCAATTACAACACTCCTGAATGATAAACCCACATTGCGTGATGAAAAGAATCAGCTCGTTAACGAATCGGACACCGCTTCTACGTCTCATAGTGCGTGACGATTTCTCTAGCACAAAATAATGAGGAACGGCACGTTCTAATGAAATATAGTGGAGTACAATATTAAAATCTGCAATGCAGTAAAGTAAAAATAAAAGTTTCCCAAAATAAAAATGCTCCAGTAAAATACAGACACTTGAAAATTGTAGTAATTAAGTAAAAATTGTTACTGTACTTATGTCTCAATCATATACAACGACGTCTACCATGATGTCTCCATCTGTTCTGGACACTAAAACTTTTCCAAATGCATTTTTTTTTTTGTAGCAGTTTAATATTCTCTTGGATATATCTCCAGAGAATTTGTTACACATCCTAAGTCTGTTCCTGTCTGTAAACCTGTTCCTGGAGAGCCACTATTAGCTACAACCTCCATCAAACACATCAGATTCCTTCACTAGAATCACTAGGAAAAACAAGAAGCCAGCTGAGCTGAAGCAGGTTGGAAATAGGAGCAGGGTTGAAGAGCTAGGTTCTCGATCATGTGACGTGTATATTATGATTCCAGTCTACAATTATATACTTAAAGAGTGGTCACATTAGCGAAATTTCAAAAGGCAAAAAAGGTCCAGTCTGTTATCAATAGTGTAGCGATGTATGCGGCACACAGCTCACACAGAAGTCACTCGCAAGTTGCAATATCACTGTCTTTGGTTGTAACACGGCGAATCTGCATTACCAACCGAACCCAATGTGAAATCTGCATGGAGAAATCTTTTGCCCTTTGAATTTCAGTTGTGGAAATGGTAAATGTGTCTGCATCTTTAGGAGGCACCGTCACACAAAACAGTCTGTCAAGCTGCTGTGGTGTTGCACACAGCCAATCATTTGATCAATGGATGAGTGCTATTGAGGGATTTAACGATTCACTCAACTCACCTAGTGCTATTGAAAAATGATTAAATGCCATTGCTCACCTGAGGATTTGTCTGTCATCTCAACACCTGCAGTCGTGTGAAACAGATCAGAATCGAAGGATATTAATTAACAAGAACCACCTTGGATGAGCTCTAAATAAACATGGTTTGTTTATATTCTACAATATAGACAATGCTAATAATAATAAATAAGCATGTGTATATTGGTAGTGTAGTGTGTATGTAAACAGTGCACAACCATGACTATGATTACTATGCAGCCTGATACAGATTTGAAATTCCATTTTCCTTCTAAGACCATTCAATAAGAAATGTATTGTGATAGACACAAACCGTGGTTGGTAATATGGATTTTGTAATTCTGTGTCCTGTGCAATATTTTTGAGCACATTGGGCAATGCCAGTGGCTCCTGCCTTGGCCTCCATCAGAACAATAACAGGGGATAGAAAACTTCCCTGTCAAGAACAGACAACATTCAAGTTGAGAACGGGTGTAAATGCTATTTGTGTGTGTTGTAGAAACGGTTACTGGTCAATTACCGAGGCCAGAGTCTTTATAATATATAGCGAATCTGAGATGTTTCTTTCTGAGGTGCTGTTTAGATGCAGTGACTGGAATCCTACAGTAGAGACAGTCCAGATCCTTCGTCACGCTGAAAAGCTCCTCTTCATCAACAAACACAAACACTCTCTCTGTAAAACAGTGAGTGAAGCACAAGCTTTGTGGAGCCATTAACACTGCGTGTGGATCACCTGAGATATTTATGACCGTGCTGTAGAACAGTAAAGTGATGTCCATCACAGACCATAAATCAAAATTCAGCATTTTTAAAACCCCGAGAGAACCTAAGGACAATTTCTATTCTAGTATAAAGCATTATACTCACCAGCAGTCATGACTATTCACTTCCAGAGCCTAAAATACATTTAAAAGACACATTTAATTAAGTACCAAATACTATTTATTTATGTGCTCTGAAAACTACAATACAACAAGATACTACTGTTACTACAGTAAAACTATGGGAATTTGGTTATTCACACCACAGTCTATGCAAGAATAAATCACGAAATTACATAAAATAACAGATTGTGAAAGCTTCTTAAGAGGTATATATCATATTAATGCATTATTTACAGTAGGCACAATAACTACGGCATGTTGGTGTGGTTACCCTGGTGGTTTTGGTTATAGTAATATCCTTTAAACCGTTTACTAGAACTATAATAAACAAAGATAAATCTACTAACCTCCCACAAGCAGATGTGTGGATGTAAATCAGTCAGATTTTCTGTCAAATCTCTCGATGCAGATTCTCTAAAGATGATACCACAATTTTAAAAGCATTGATCAACTGCTATATATAAGACTGATATATAAGAAATAAAACAAGCGACAAAAACAAGTGTGCTGCCTTCTTCTTCAGTGTTTTTGGCGGTTGGCAGTCCAGCTAATATATGCTTTACCGCCACCTGCTGGACTGGAGTGTGGAACAAAAGTCCGGCCGAGAAAGATAACAGGAGGAAGAAAAGAAAGAAAGAAATACCTATTCTATGATCTTCATATTCGTTCTAGTAGACGTTCTATTTCAGATTAACTGTACATATGTTTTCCTTAGTGCTGTTCCAAATATATTTTCCAAAGTAAATTTAAGTTTTATATTTTCCAAATACTTATTTTAATACTATTCTCTTATTTTCATATGCATGACATTCTATTATTATATGTTTTACTGGTTAAACTTGACATCGTTCTCTCTTCTGACAGCCGTTATCAGTGTCTCAATTTTTTTTCCTTTTATTGAAAGTCATGAAAACACTATCGTGGAGTATTTGTGGTGCTCTCCCATTCACTGCTATTCAAGTTAAGATTTATTGTTCCCAACTCTCTTGTGCTATTGCCTTCCCCTTATCCAGAGGGCCCCGCGCCCCGTCATCAGCATATAATGATTTTCCTATACTGTGATCAATTTCTTCAAAAACGCCATTAATCATTATATTAAATAACAGCGGTCTGCATACACTGCCTTGAGGTGTACCGACGCGGTGTATCACGTGACTGTCGCCGTTTAGAAGACGTGCTGCTCTCAACCCTGCTAAAAAACTAGCGACTGTGCTGCCAAAAACATGTTTCCCATTTAATATATACGTGCATATATATTTGAAGTAATTAGCCAGCCAGGACTTACTTTAATAACATACATGCTATGCCTATCTTTGCTGCTCATCACACACACAGCAAGAGACGCGTATTTAGGTAAACTAGCATGTGCAGTGTTATACATTTAACAGCCCAGAATACAAATAAACGAGAACTCTTGATTTTTCAACGGTGTGTCATGTTTATATTAAACAGAATAATATACAGCAGCGTGTATTAAAACATACAGTAGGCCTAAATTCACTTGCGATTCATAATTCATGCTCACCATTTTAAAATTGAGCTGTTAAATCTCTCAAATCACAAAATAACACAACTCAGTGTCTATGAAAGCTGCTGAAAGTTTAGGTTTTTCTTTGTATATTTATTTTATTTCTTAATTCACAGATGACTATGTGCCCGGTATGTGAACAGTTCCAAAGAAATCCATTGTTTCTATCCAAAAATATCTTCATAACCCTGTAAAGATGAAAATGACTATCATGGTGCAGGTTGGAACAGGACAGGATCTCCAGGAGCAGACCTCTGCTTTAGATTTGGCAGAGGGAATCTGATCCTAGAAGCCACTGGTTAAGAGTAGCTTGATTCTGGAGCAGAAAACAGACGTAACAGGTAATGGATTTAGATAGTTGAGCCAATTCTTTACATCCTGATCGAAGGTAATACCACCAAATGCTCACGTGGGACACAAAAAAGCAGGACTTTCTGATTGCAGATCATGTCAATTCATTGTTTGTATAGCCTAGCGCTTTCTACAATACAGATTTTGTCAAAGCAGCTTTACAGTGTCAACAGGAAAATAGTTCATCAATAATGCAAGAGAAAAAGAGTCATTTTCCAGCTAAAGTCAATTCATTGATGATTCAGTGATGCCATCACCAGTTCAGCTCTCCTCCAACAGTGTCTGTGTAATCAGTCAAGCGTCCCCAACTGAGCGAACCAAACCTCCATCGGTGACAGAAATGGAGAAAGAAAGAAACCTTGGGAGAAACCAGGCTCAGTTGGGACTGATTTGCAGGACAATGGATGATTGCCTGTGCAGGACAGTGTGAAATCTGCTTTCAGTCTGACCCACTCAGTCTCTGTTTTATGAAATCATTCTGCTGCTTCAGATGCCTGTCCTAAATCAGTTTCGTGAGGTACATTTTGTGTACAGGGTTGGGGTCGTCCAGGACAGGTTAGAAAACCCCTGCATTAATGCATCTAATACAATCTTTAATGTCACATGACTGGACTGGGTGGCTTAGATCAATGTCTATCATTAATGGCTAGTTAAATCTCATCGATGTTCTTCATAAAACATCTTGAGTTACCTTTAGTGGTAGTACCAGATCAGCTGAACTATTTCTAATGCAAAAACATCCTTCCTTAGTTTGGTTCCTTCTGCTCTTCCCTGCTCTCAGATCGGCCTGCATCCATGAGCCGCTGGGAAGAGAGTCACTAGCTGCCATGTTCTGCCCTGATGTCCAGAGCTGAACTGTAATCAAACCAGCCGTTCCTCTGGCAATGGAAAGCCATGAGATCCTGAACCTTTCATCATGAAAAATGCTCTGCAGCCAGTGCTAGAGGGGGAAAAGAATTCATATAGGAATCAATTTATCTTATGTCTCTTATAAGCAATGCACACCAGTTCTGCCAACGATAGAAGACTAAATTCCAACACTTGAAGGCCTGTTCACAACAAGAGCAATAACATTAGCATCAATGCTGCACGATAATGTTCTGTCATCAACACTCAATGCATAAGTGCATTAACAGCAACACTTATGCATAATTACATGCAAGTAACCCTAAGCCAAACCCTAACCATATAGTACTGTAAGTACATGTAGTTAATTAATATTACTCAGTACTTAAATGTATGGACACCTTAAAATAAAGTGTAACCCAGCTATTATAGTGGTTGCACTTTATTTTACAGTGCGTGTACTTACGATGTACATTTACTTTTAGTCATTTAGCAGATGCTTTTTTCCAAAGCGACTTACAAATGAAGACAATAGAAGCAATCAAAACAACAAAAGAGCAATGATATGCAAGTGCTATAAAAAGTCTCAGCTTAACGCAGTACACGTAGCAAGGGTTTTTATTTCTTAAATTATATAATAAAAAGAAAACTGATAGAATAGAAAAAGAATAGTGCAAGCTAGTGTTAGTCTTTTTTTTTTGCTTTTGTTAATTGTATAATAAATAAAAAGAAAAATTAATAAAGATGGAAGAGATGTGTTTTTAGCCGATGTGCTTAGCTAAGAAAGTAATGTAAGGTAACTACATGGGTTACGGTTAGGCTTAGAGTTAGTACCTTATTACCAGTTATTGTAATCACAATACTGTACATAGTACAGTGAGTGCATTATTATTATGCAAGGTGATATTCTGATCATTTTTTTCCAAGCACATTACCAATTCCAAACCACACTAATTTTAATAACTACTATTGGTTTTGTATTTAATCATTTCTAAGTGATATATATTGAACTTGGTAAAATGTGCTTGGGGAAAAAAAATATCAGAATATCAACTTGCATAATTATGCATGCACTGTATGTGCACGTGGAACAGGACCGTAAAATAAAGCACTATTATAGCTGTTGGTGTGAATAGGCCTTGAGAACCACTTTTATCTGCCAAGAAAGAAAAAAGTATAACCCTTTACAAATCAATGATTTTTGGTGAAAAAGGCATTAAAAAAAGAACACACAACAATAAAATATATAGACTGGATTTTAATAAAACAAAATCAGAGAGTTTTCAATGAACTATTACATGAAGAAACCAAAGCCTAGATTTTTCAGATAATAGTTTTACAAGCCACAAGATGCAGCGGCTTTTCGTTTCCTTGCCAAGAAGCCTCTTCCAGCCACACACCACAGAGGATCAAGGTTTATAAAAAGGACTGACATGCAGCACACTAAATTAAATCACTTATTTTCATGCTATTGTTATGAATATAAAATATTGAAGCGGTGGGTGATTCACTTTTACTATAGAAGAGTAAAATAAAACAAATTAAATGCCTTAGACCTGGATCTCATCATGACCACTAGAAAACTATCCTGGACAACTGGACTCGTAAGAAGGTGGGGGAAAAAACAAAAATCAGACCACACTTAATACTAATCTTGGGACGCAGACCTGGAACGGGAGCGGGATTTAGAGCGCGAGCCAGACTTTGAGCGAGAGTGTGAATGCCTGTCTGGAGACTTGTGCTGGCTCTTCTCAGCCTGAGGTGACGGAGAGCGAGAAGCAGACTTGGCACGACCCCCGTCGCCATTCTCCATCGGTGAAGCAGATCTACTTCTGGATTTCCTGCCGACCGATTTCTCCTTGGAGCGTCCACGATCCGACTTCACTTTAGAAGTGCTCTTAGAGCGGGACTTGCGCTCATCCGAGCGAGAGCGAGACTTGCGACTGGTTGATCGACTGCGAGATTTGTGTGTGCGGGAGCGAGAACGAGATTTACGGTTGCGCGAGCGAGACTTGCTCGATGGAGACTTGGAGCGAGACTTGTGTCCCGACCTGGAACGGGAGCGGTGCCGGCGAGAGCGAGACCTATAGAAGACAAACAGCAGCTGAAAGAAGGGATACAAACAGTCATTTACATTCAATCAATTTTGTTTTAATACCTTGAACGAGATCTTGAGTTGCTCCGAGAACGGCTGCTACGGCGACTCCTACTACGAGAATGACGCCGGCTACGAGAACTGGGGGGGGGGGCAGAATTTTTTTTTTTTTAATTACCTTTTTTGTTAAACATACCTACTCCTATCCCAGCCTAATATGCAAACATAAATACTGAGGCTCTGATCAAAGCAGCGCCCTTGAGCATTCAGTTTGGCATTGGACTGTTTGTCCAAACAAAGATGGGAGGGTTTGAAAACAGCCTTTTAACTTCATAATCAGCAATTAAATATGACCCAGGATAGAACCTTGTGGTTAGCAATGACAATGACTGTGGCAACTTTAATATTTGAAAGGATACGATGGCAAAGTTATTGCTTTCTTTAATCAAACTGATTTTTTTTTTCATGAATATATGGTTGACCTGAAGAATGAAAGCTGTATCATACACTTGGAAAATTCTGAGCTATATCACTGCTTATCGACACTAGGGGTGTGACAATACACCTAGCTCACAAGATAAGACAAAATACAGATACTTGGTTCACTAGAACATGACAATATTTTAATACTATTTTTAAGAAATTTTCAATGACAAAATATTTGTCTTTTAATTACAAAAAGTAAAACAATGCAGTTGTATTTAGAAATATTTGAACTAATCTAGGCTGTAACTAGTGATTATTTTGGTAATCAAGTAATCTACTGATTATTTTGACAATTGAAGTAATCTGATATTTTTTAGTAACAAACAGACCAGGTGAACAGACAAGTGAAAACCAGGCTTTAGTATGACTATTTATATATAAACTTACGATGAGGCAATAATAATTGGCTCAAATCAAACATCAAAACCAAGAAATTACAATTGTATTGAACACTGTTAAAATACATAATGTAATATGCCAATACATAATGAACAACCAACTTAAGTACATTATGTATTAAACCAAAAACATGCAGAGGGCACCAACAGCCTGGTGATGTTTCACTTTACCGCGTGATTAAACGTTCCATTAAATTTTTATATTTGTCCACATGCAAACTCCGAAACTTTTATTTTGAAATCACGATGTACAATACATGGCATATTTAGACATAGGTTGATGTATTTTCCGGTGTTGGAATAGGTTTATAAATGATTTACGTTACAAATCTAGTGAGATAATGCACACTGTTTTTCCAGATGAATGTTAAGCAATTCAAATTCACGGCATATGCAGAGGAAGAGTTTAGCCCCTTTCACACAGTACTGGTAAATTACCGGTAAGTTACCATTAATAGATCATGAGAACAGGACCTTTTCAAAAATCCCGGTAAATTTGATCTGGCAATCATATCATTTTATGGAGATGACATGATTACTCTGAGCTGTTTACAAAGCTCCACTGCTTTTTAATTAGTTATTCTATGTAAATATGCGCTAGATGGACATCTTTGACCATTGCGCCTCGCAGCTTCGCCATTCATCAGGGCTGCGACTCTGATTATGCACGTCTCGTGTTTATTAAGAGCAAAACATTCTGATTGGCTAGTAATGTTAGTTTGGTTGAGAGTGAAAGCTGTGCTCCTCTCATACCATTGGTAGGCGAACTCATGAACTCGAAAGTGATATCAACAAGATTTTTTTTTGTTTTTTTTATTTTTTTTAAATGTAGGACTATTTTTTTCCGCAGCCAAACACTGCACGCTGGAGATCCGGCACGGTGCCGGAGAACTTTAAGCCCTGTATAAGATTTGAAATGTCTTGAATATTAATCAAAATCCAAGCCAATCTAGAGGCACAACACTACCAGTTTCACCAGAAATTGGTGCTTTGCACTTGTTGGTGATAAGTTAACACTCACCGAGAGCGGCTGCCAGAGTAGGAGCGACGACGGCGCTGCTTTTCTTCAACCAGATGAATCTTCCTGCCATTGATGTCTGTCCCATCCAGTTTCTCCACAGCTCTCCGAAGGTCAGAGTAAGAGCGGAACTCAATCACACCCTCATTGGCACGCTCCTTATGGGCATCTGCGTAGGTCACCTCACCTGCCTGTCGCATGAAATCCTGCAAAGGGAACCCAAACTTTACCTCTGTGCACAACACTGATGGCAATGGCAAGGTACTTCCTTCAGTTATAAATAGTGATGCAGAGAGAATTTTTTTTACTGAAACCGAAATTCATCAACCGTTACCTTGAGGTCTTGCCAACTGCAACGGCTAGACAGATTCTCCACAATGAGGCGGTACTCGGTGCGAACAGGAGGGCCATACTTTTCCCTTCCGGTGCGACTTCTGCTGCTGTAACCACCTTTGTAAGAAAAGGGAAGGGAACATAAAAAAAGATTCTTACAACAGAGAAATCAGGGAAAGACAAGCGCCATTGACTTAACATTAGAACCTAAGAGAAGATACAAGTCATATTTGCCCTCTGTTGCTTATTGCCAACCTGTTCAGACTCAAGAGCACTTTGCTGCCTCCCAGAAAAGGCATTACTATTTGGATAAAAGAGAAACTGATAAGACACACATAAGGCTGACGAGACCATTCTTGGCCTTTCAGGGCAAAACTTTTTCGATAGGCAGCACGAAACATTAAATGTTTTACTATTTAGGCTCACAAATCCTTCGCTTGAACATCTTGACTTGCCCGTACAGAAATGCTAGTGTAACCCAATGTCTCCATTTTAGGTATTTCTATTACATCCTGGCTAGAGGCTTTCCATAAGGACAACATAGCAATAACTAGTGTCATTCCTCACCATCACCCCTGGTCTATTGGCAAAAGGCTGCTGTCATCTTGGCTTCCGGTTAGGTCAGCCAAAGCATCAAGGGGCAAAGGTCACACACACATTGTAAGGTGAAGAGGCCAAGGCCAAACCGGTCAGGTAGTCATCTTAGCCACAACGACACTTGGACTCAGCCTCAGCCCCCACTGGACTCTTTCAAATTGAAACATCAAGGACTTCGTTATTGTGAAAATAAAATTGGAAATAAAATTAGACTTAAACATGGACGTTGATGCTTACTTTCCACTGGGCTAGAACACAAGCTTTAACTCAAGAACAAAATAAATGGCATATTGAGAAAAGAAACACCATCATATAAAACACCTTTATTTAAAAAAAAAAAAAAAAAAAAAAAAAAAAAGTAGAATCATGGTAACTAAAAAAGTAACATGTTTCACGGAAGTCCAATTAGTGAAATTAAAGAGTGAAAAGCACTTGAGAAAAAACTGGCAATGACTTGCCCTGATATGACTGGGCTAAAGGCTTAATGTTCATTTACAACATTTCATTAGCATTACATGAACATCATGATGAAGACATAAGGAATCCAGAAAGTTGTGTGCAGCTGAATTGGCTCCCTTTACTAAAAACGAAGAAAGGAAAGGGAAACAAAAACACCTTCGCTTTTTAATAGCATTTTCATCAGCAGCTGAAATGCGATTCTGCCAGCATGATTTTTGATATTCTGTAAATGCCAATACAGAAATAAAAAAATTGCTTGAATTAACAGCAAAAGTGAAAAAAAGAAGAAAAAAAAATCACTTGTAAGCGACAACACCTGGAGGAACATAAAATTGGGTATCAAGCTTTATGTTACATGCTTGCTTACACTCGTAATATCCTCTTAGAATTATCTGGTTTACAGAAATTTGAAAACAAGTACTCAATGCAATGCATTACTTACTGCGTCCTCCTCCTCCACCTCCTCCTCCTCCACCTCC
>NW_015555815.1:392467-393617 GCF_001515605.1 Sinocyclocheilus anshuiensis
ACCTCCTCCACCACCTCCTCCTCCACCTCCACCATAATAGCCCCCTCCATAGCTGTCGCGGTCCCGGCGCGGACCCCTGGCATGCTCCACCATGACCCGCTCTCCACACAGCTCTTTACCGTTCAGCTCATAGACGGCGTCATCAGCATCACGGGTGTCCTCAAACTCAACAAAGCCATACCTATAAACACAGCAATGATTAGGCCAGGCATCACAGAGCAGTGTACAAATGTAATGGGGTTAAATCCAAAAATCATGCGTGAACCCCAACATGCTGTGTGTCATTGATCAAAGCTGCTCCTGGTAGGGTTGGGTATAGTTCAGATTTTTTTTTGTTCGATACCGGTGCCAAATTGATACTTTTAAAACGGTTCCAGTGCCTGAACCGGTACTTATTAAAAAAATAAATAAATAAATAAAAATTCCCCAAACAATGATGGATTGGCCATTAGCACTATAAACACATGTCTGTTTCATTCACACTGGATGCCAGAGGGCGCCCTCGCACAGAAAATCCACATATCCAGAACTCATGACCCTCCAGGAAGTCCCTTATATGGACAAAGGCATCGCTATTATAGCTGTAACTGAGTAAAATAAACACTGAGTAAAATAAAATAAACGACTGCGACAATATAGTTTATCTGTGTAATTCAAGTCATCTCTAGTATTTTCATAATAATTAAGTTTTTTCATTGCTAATCGATGTATTCTTTTTAAAGTAGCCTATGGAACATATTTTATGCCTCATTCTGTGACAAGAAGCCACATCAGATCACAAAAGGAAGTATTTAACTGGTGTTGTGGAGTAAAACCGTTATAATGTTCTCTTTTGTTGGACAACAGGTTTAGAAATGTGAATACAAGGGAGGTTTAGCTTTAGGCATTTTAATTTAAGCATGTTTAGCTTAGTTAACGGAAGGCTAGCTGCTGCCATCAGAGCAAGTGTAATTACTGCATTCACGCGCTCCTCGAATGCTCTTATTTCCCCGAGTTGTGCTTTTAAGTCAGAATGTGAAAACAACATGGGCACTCGCGTTACTACAAAGATGTGTTGGATTTGTATTATTAGACCTTTCCGACTTGAGTTCACATGCATTTTCTCAGTCGGGAAATTATTTTTCACGTGCGGTGCCGCGATGATGTTTTA
>NW_015555815.1:393752-394621 GCF_001515605.1 Sinocyclocheilus anshuiensis
ACCTCCTCCACCACCTCCTCCTCCACCTCCACCATAATAGCCCCCTCCATAGCTGTCGCGGTCCCGGCGCGGACCCCTGGCATGCTCCACCATGACCCGCTCTCCACACAGCTCTTTACCGTTCAGCTCATAGACGGCGTCATCAGCATCACGGGTGTCCTCAAACTCAACAAAGCCATACCTATAAACACAGCAATGATTAGGCCAGGCATCACAGAGCAGTGTACAAATGTAATGGGGTTAAATCCAAAAATCATGCGTGAACCCCAACATGCTGTGTGTCATTGATCAAAGCTGCTCCTGGTAGGGTTGGGTATAGTTCAGATTTTTTTTTGTTCGATACCGGTGCCAAATTGATACTTTTAAAACGGTTCCAGTGCCTGAACCGGTACTTATTAAAAAAATAAATAAATAAATAAAAATTCCCCAAACAATGATGGATTGGCCATTAGCACTATAAACACATGTCTGTTTCATTCACACTGGATGCCAGAGGGCGCCCTCGCACAGAAAATCCACATATCCAGAACTCATGACCCTCCAGGAAGTCCCTTATATGGACAAAGGCATCGCTATTATAGCTGTAACTGAGTAAAATAAACACTGAGTAAAATAAAATAAACGACTGCGACAATATAGTTTATCTGTGTAATTCAAGTCATCTCTAGTATTTTCATAATAATTACGTTTTTTCATTGCTAATCGATGTATTCTTTTTAAAGTAGCCTATGGAACATATTTTCTGCCTATTTCCCCGAGTTGTGCTTTTAAGTCAGAATGTGAAAACAACATGGGCACTCGCGTTACTACAGATGTGTTGGATTTGTATTATTAGAGCTTTCCGACTTGAGTTCACGTGCATTTTCTCA
>NW_015555815.1:394913-397496 GCF_001515605.1 Sinocyclocheilus anshuiensis
ACATACTGTAAACATTGTCAACTTATTTCGCAAGTATGGAAAACAGAGATGGATGGCCGCTGAAGTGCAGGCACTTGTAGCAAATGTAGCACTGCCAGTTGTCGTTGGAGATTCTTAGTCCTCCTTTCCGTTCCTTCAGTCGCTTTACGTATACGTCGACATTCCATGTCCATTATTGTGAAACCCGCGAGACACAACAAAAACAAAGCTCAGATCACAGTGTCCTCCATCCTCCTGTTGTTAACGTTGTTTTTCTTTGTTTCTGTTGTTGAACGCCGCGCACAAATGTCATCGCTGTCGACCGGTTCCTAGTACACACTGACGGTGCGAATGCAACCCTTTAAATGGTACTGGGAAATAGTTCGCGCAAAATCGTCCCAGTACTTTAGTACTGTACATTTAGTTCTGGAACTAAAGCGGTGCGAAAGGCCCTATACCATATTGGTACCAGGTTTCGGTACCCAACCCTAGCTCCTGGAGGACAATCTCATGATCTTAGGCTCTCTACCTTTAAAGATCCATTGTGAAATAAAATTTGAACCCCTTGCATTTGTTTTTACACGTTCAGTTCTCTAAATGCTTCTGAGACAAATTCAAGCCTCAGCTTGTAATTGAAGACATTCAGTAAACAAAGTATAAACTTGCTAATTTACTAAACTGATGCAACAGCAAATGGGATACAAATGAAAATCTGGTGCAGTAATCTATCTTAAATTGCATAATCAATGTGATTAACTAACTACAACCAGACCAGCAATGAAAGTAAGTACCTAAAAAGGTTTGTCAAAACAAACTCCGGCTTGAGAAAGCACAGCAAGAAAGCTTTTAGTTACAAAAAAAACCTTAAGGTTTCTAGTTTGAATTGTTTTACAAGCTAGAAGTTTTAAGGCCATGACATCCATCAGATAGACAGTGGTTACTAGGGTGTCTTATGGTGGCTGCTAGGGATTTTTAGCATATTGCTAACATGTTTTAGTTCGTTGCAAGTTGAATTAGTTAGTATGGTTTAGCATGTAGTTAGCAAGTCCAAAGTTGCTAGGCTTAACTAGAAAGACAGACAGCATTAAAGCTGTAGAATGAGTCAGAAATGCTAGTTTCAAAAGAATAAGTTGAAATCGAAGAACAGTGTGTTGGCTTTCTTAAGCCACGTGACCACGTGAAGCGTGCGCGTGCGCGTGTGTGTGTGTGTGTGTGAGAGAGAGAGAGAGAGAGAGAGAGAGAGAGAGAGAGAGAGAGAATTTTACATGAACGTCAGTGATGACTGTAAAGTCGAAACATAATTAACAGTGAATTAATAAGTAAACGCATTATAATATTGTTTTCGCGCGCTTGCTCCGCCCATCTCGGCTCCAGCCGCGGCTTGTTTCTAGGGCCGAGAGAAAATGGAGGCGCTTCAGCCGTAAATCAGCCTCGCATCTCTGCAACAATCACCTGCTTCGACCAACCAACCAAAACAAAACACTTCCCGCCGAATATTGCTCAGTCTCACCGCATAATCAACCACCACAAACAAAAACAAACTCGCATACGTTCTAAAAATTAATTAAGTTGAAATTTTCAGTTGAAGTCTATTGTTATATAACTGACAAAATAAAAATCAACGTTTAGAATGAACACTAACCTGAACGTTGCAGCTAAAACCCAACCAGAGGTTTCGCATCACGGGTCGGTTTAATGGCGGCTGCGCTGCGCGCGGACTCTAGCGTTACCTTCCTCGTGTCGCGCTTAATTATTGTGTCGCGTGCAGATGATTGAACTCACCCGTTTTTCAGATCCACCTCCAGCAGCTTCCCGTAGCCACCGAAGAACCGCTGGATGTCTTTCTCGCGGACATTATAGCTCAGCCGGCCGATATACACTCGAGGCATCTTGATTTCGCTTGAGCTCAGGAGCAGCAGATTATCTCCAGCACTGAACACAGCCGCAAAAGGCTTTTGTCCGTTTGTCAACCGGAAGCTCTTCGATCTAGAGCGCCCCTTCTAAAATAAGAGTCCTTCTTCTTCTTCTTTTCTGTTTTATGGCGATTGGCAAACAAACGATATGTGCATTCCCGCCACCTACGGGGCTGGAGTCTGGACCGTTGATGGAATAGGAAGAACTAAATAAAATTTATAAATAAAATGATATAATAATAATAGAAACAATTTAAATAAAAAATTAAACCCTTCTAAATCCTGTTAAACATATCTACTTTTTTAAAGAATAAAATAAGACTCCTTTACCTATACTTGTTTAAAAGTGCTACGTCGAAAAGGCCTTTACGGTGCACACTTTTAATAGACCTGTAGCATCCGGTGATGAATCCGTGTTTTAAAGAGAATTTTAACACACACATTTAAGAAATAAATAAGTCAAATGCAAAGTTGATTGAATGAAAGGTATTTTCTTCATAATGAAACCATATTAAACATATCTAATATCAATTGACCTTGAGCTTAAAAAATAAATAAATAAACAAACAAACTCTTTTGTATACTCATTGTGCTTTTAACTTTACCCACACACATATTAATTAACAGACTCCGCTCAGCATGCTGTACACACACACACACACACACACACACACACACAGACACTCACTCA
>NW_015555816.1:0-1306 GCF_001515605.1 Sinocyclocheilus anshuiensis
TATCTTCCATTTTTTCACAAAAAAACTACAGAAATGTCATTTCCAAAACAGTGTGATCTCAGTCTGCTCAATCAGCTCCTCTTTTCGTCATGACCCCTGTGCTATTTGGGCACATCTATCAAAAGTCCTCACTTTCCTGAAGGATCAATACCCCACTGCTTCAGTGCTGCATGTGGTCAGTGATGGGCTGACCACACAATACCGTTCCAAAAAGAATTTCTACTTCTTCACCAACATTCCATATCAAATGGGCTGGAAGAAACTGACTTGGAACTTTCTGGAGGCTGGCCACGGAAAAGGCCCTGCTGATGGGATAGGAGCAGCAGCGAGAAGAAGAGCTGATGACATCATAGCTAGAGGGAAGGACATACCAAATGCTCGGGTGCTCTTTGAGGAGCTTCAGCAGCAAAAGTCTGCCACAGAGCTCTTCTATGTTGAGCCAGAAGACATTGAGTGTATGGACATTCATGTGCCGTCCGAGCTACAAACAATCCGTGTCACAATGAAGATTCATCAGGTAATGGTTGACAGTCGTCTCCAAACAAATAATTGTTGTGACTAAGTTCATGCCTTAACAGTTTTTCTCTCCTTTCAGATAATCTCTGCTAGCCCAAGCCAAATGTCATGGAGAATCCTCAGTTGCTTTTGCTCTGCACCTCATGACTGCAAATGTTTCAATCCAGAAACAGTCATGTTCCAGCATTGGGACGAAGCTTCCCCCTCAACCAGTACATCGCATCCTGACACACCTCAAAGAGGTCTGCGGCACATTGTGGACTTGAACGAGGGACTCATTGGTCAGTGGTGTGCTGTGAAGTATGATGGAGATATATATCCTGGCATCATACAGGATACTGATGTCTACAGTGGCGCTCTGGTTAAAACCATGAGCCGTGTTGGACTCTTTTTGGCCTCTAAGGGATGACATAATCTGGTACCAAACCAAGAATATCACAGGCCTTATCCCTGAGCCTGTACCAGTGACCAAACGTCACAAGAAAATTATTGTGTCTGTTTGGAAATAAAGCTGTGAAACTCTTAATTTGATTTGGCCGTGAATCATAGCCCACACACACATGCGCAAACGCTCTCTCTCTCACACATATGCAAACATACATACACTCACACATTCAATGTGCTCAAAATTTTCCACATTCCACATCTCTGTTTAAATGATACAGTTTCAGGTGTTCTTTACAGTTACTCTTTACAGAAGATGGGTGTTCACTCATGACTGCAAATGTTTCAATCCATAAACAGCCATGTTCCAGCATTGGGACGAAGCTTCCCCCTCAACCAGTACATC
>NW_015555817.1:0-2885 GCF_001515605.1 Sinocyclocheilus anshuiensis
CATAAAACCAAAAGAAGAAGAAGAAGAAGAAGAAGAAGAAGAAGACTGCGAAAAGTACTGTAATCCTACATGTGGTCGAGACGATGGAGTCCAAAATAAAATAACAGGTGACTGAAGCACCAAGCCCTCAGGTATGTGAGCTCATGAGGCGATATTGACTAGAACGTCGTGATTACTCCGTTTTGTACTTTATAATGGTGAGAAGAGTTCTGCTCTACCTGGCTAACAGTTGCAAACCGTTAACGTTAGATGTCGGATACAGAACCAAGTACAGCGATCTTTCATGCTAAGTCTACAACATAGACACATCGTATTTATATTCGTGCGTTTGGTGGCTATACGCTACTGTTTTTAATTTTAAACGGTAACCTTAAAAGTTACATGTTACACGGTTTGATCAAAATAGGTGAGCCGCTACTTGCTGTCACTCAACCTCCTTGACGGCGGAAGTAGGTGGAGCATCAGATCATTTCGACTAATCGGCATCGCCGACAAAATGATTGACAGCGTGTACAACCAATAGGATTTCCGCAAATCTCATATGGCGCTTGCAATGAATCTTTAATGCGGTTCTTCTTATTCCGGTGCACATTTGTCTATGCGTCTGACAAGACTGGCTGGAACACAGACGGGTAGCGCTATGTTGTACAATGTGAGATTAAAACAGCTGATTTGCTCCTATGTTGGCTTTCTGCTGTTTTTAGTAGGACTCCATCAAGCCGAAGGGGCCGCAACAGAAATGGCAAACCTGAACTGGAAGCCTTTTGTCTATGGGGGAATGGCCTCAATTGTCGCAGAATTCGGTGAGTCTGTGCACCTGCTGTTTTTACATCATCATCATCTATTACAGATCTCTTTAGTCATTAATGGTTGCATAGAGCATGTCTTAACACATGTTAAGATCTCAAATGGAGTGCCATAATGCATACTAATATTTGAGAGAGAATATAGATTTTTTTTTTTTGCTTACATGTCCAATAACTGATATATTGAAACGTGTTTATACTTTTTGACACACTTAAAAGTAAATAATTATTAGGTGAGAACAATAAAATATATGCATTACAAGTATATTTTTATTATTAACATTATTATAATTATTATTTGTTAAGTCATTGTTATTACTATTTATTATTACTATTAGTTGCTGTATTGAAATATACTATCATATAGATTTTACAGTACTTTTACAGTATTTTCTTTAGAAGCACAATTACTTTTTTTGCCACGTT
Source organism: Sinocyclocheilus anshuiensis (assembly GCF_001515605.1). Classification (NCBI taxonomy): domain Eukaryota; kingdom Metazoa; phylum Chordata; class Actinopteri; order Cypriniformes; family Cyprinidae; genus Sinocyclocheilus; species Sinocyclocheilus anshuiensis. The sequence continues at coordinate 1,233 of NW_015555817.1, forward strand.
GAAGGGACTGTGAAATGAGCCTTGATTGTTAATGCAAGGGCACTCTTGTTCAAAAAACAAGAAAAACAACATTTCCCCACCACAGTGTACAATAAAACTGAAAGAGTCTGGGGTGGGACATTAGATGAAAGATAAGAGAGACAATAGACATTCACAACTGAAGCTGATAATAGATAAAGTACTAGTATGCATAATAAAGTATTTATAGATTTGATTATTAAATCACCCATTGATCATTTGATAATTAAATCTTGCAGGTACATTTCCCATTGATCTCACAAAAACACGGCTCCAGGTTCAAGGGCAGACGCACTGTATGGAGGTCCGATATCGGGGCATGTTCCACGCTTTGTTCAGGATTGGTCGTGAAGAAGGCATCCGGGCATTGTACTCTGGGTGAGTGCAGATTATTTGAGTATTCTGAGTGACAGCAAATGCTTAATTTGTGGTGGAGCATTTGTGTTCCCTTTTAAAGGCATATTTGCAACCCATGCAGTGGTTTAAGGGGTTTAAATACAGCTGATAGCTGTAATAAACTCTAAATATAGATGATATTTAATTCACATGGTCTGCACGGGTCTGTAGAGGAGCTGAGTCAAGTGAAACAGGCCCACTGCTTTGGCATGAGCAGACTGCAGTCGTTCGAGTTTAGCTTAGTCGTGTTGTCTATGTGTCACTGAGCATTTTGTTTTTCAAACCATCATCTCACATATTAATGTGCTGTTTTTCTTTTTTTTTTCTGGCCAGAAGCTTACAGTTTCTGTCGTTTCCTATAATTTTCTTTTAAAACACTTTTAGGTCTTTGCATTCATTATTATTAATAGAAATTTTGTTAGCATTTAAACTTTTTTTCTAGTGCTGTCAAACGATTAATCGCTATTAATCGCATCCAAAATAAAGGTTTTGGTTTACATAATATATGTGTGTGTGCTGTGTATATTTATTATGTCTATATAAATACACACACATACATAGGGCTGCACAATCAATCGAATTTCTAATCGCGATTACAATTATGGATGCCACAATTACGTAATCGTTCAAAGCGGCAATTAATCGTTCAAAGTCCACTTATGTTATTCTGAGTGCTTAAGATGTGTTTTTTTATTTCTACAGGTCATCTTAAGGGTTTTTCCATTGTTTTAATTTAATGTTAGTATAACATTATAATACCATGCATATTTTTACTTTTTTATTATTATTTAAAGAGGTCATATGATGCTTTTTTGAAGATCATTATTTTGTGTATTTGGTGTAACAGAATATGTTGACATGCTTTAATGTTCAAAAAACACATTATTATATAAATACACACACATACATAGGGCTGCACAATCAATCGAATTTCTAATCGCGATTACAATTATGGATGCCACAATTACGTAATCGTTCAAAGCGGCAATTAATCGTTCAAAGTCCACTTATGTTATTCTGAGTGCTTAAGATGTGTTTTTTTATTTCTACAGGTCATCTTAAGGGTTTTTCCATTGTTTTAATTTAATGTTAGTATAACATTATAATACCATGCATATTTTTACTTTTTTATTATTATTTAAAGAGGTCATATGATGCTTTTTTGAAGATCATTATTTTGTGTATTTGGTGTAACAGAATATGTTGACATGCTTTAATGTTCAAAAAACACATTATTTT
>NW_015555817.1:3255-12042 GCF_001515605.1 Sinocyclocheilus anshuiensis
CTACACATACATGTATATATTTAAGAAAAATATGTTGTTTATATATTAAATATATTTATCTGTAATATAAATATATACATGAAAATATTTTCAAAATATATACTGTATGTGTGTGTATTTATATATATATATATATATATACATAATAAATATACACAGTACACACAAAAACAAAAACTTTTATTTTGGATGCGATTAATCGCGATTAATCGTGTGACAGCACTACTTTTTTCACTTGTCTTGCAATAATCTGATTCATGAACGATTCTTTTCAATGAACCTGTTGAATGGGCTTGCAAATCTCACAGGATGATTCTTTTGTGAATTGGACTCATCCAGTCTCAACTGTTCCTGAGTCAAAAACCCACTGATTCAATGATTGGGTTAGAGCAAAGTCTCCAGGGTTACTTCCAGGTTCAGTATTATTTGGTCTTCAGGGTTACTTGATTATTACAGGCAGGTGTGCTGGAGCAGAATTGGAACTGAAGTTTGCAGGATGGTAGCTCTCCATGAGCATGGTTGGAGATCGCTGGTATACTTCATTCACCACTGATCACAACACTTTGGCATTGTGGCAGAATTTTGCATGGGTGGGTCGTGGATGCCATCTTTTTTCAGAAAAACCAAAATCTAGTTCTAAATGTATGTAAGAAAAATCTTGTCCTTTTTTTTTAAAGCGTTGTAACTTTGTGACTGTATTCCTGTTATCAAGTTATTGAATATGAAGAATATTTGTTTAAATCTCAGTTATGAAGTGGGACGATGCTGTAGTTGTCTAGCAAATATATTTCCTTTAAAAAAAAAATCCAGTTTTTCTTGTGAAATCAACTATGGTAAAATGTCCTACTTCTGTTGAACCTCTTTGCACAAAACTTTGCATATATGCTTTGCATGTTTTTGTCTTTGTCTTCTCAGCGTAGCTTTGTGAATGGGAAAAAAAAAACATTTGACACGTTTGATGTGCAATCTTCAGTGTTTTCTAACTCTAACAATGACAATATTGATGCTGTTCTCTATTTTGATTATTCTGAAAAACGGCAATGGCCAATCATTCAACTAACAGTGCTTGTGAGTCATTGCATGGTCTTGTGATGTATTTTAGACTGTCATTTAAACACTAATCTATTTAGATTTTCATTAACCCCAGTATGGAAATAAAGCATTGACCTTGAAGTTGTGTGCTTTTTATTCACAGAATTTCACCTGCACTCCTCCGACAAGCTTCCTACGGGACAATCAAGATCGGTACATACAACACACTGAAGAAACTGTTTGTTAGTCATCCAGAAGGTGGGTTTATGGGACGAATCCCTTGATACTGTTCATGTTGTACAAGATCTTTTCCATGCAACATTGCATTATGAGAATAGAACATCATGGTTGCCACTTGTTGATATCTTCAGTGATGTCACTAACTCTAACTCTCATCAAAGTCATGGTGTTGAAATCATTTTTTGACTCACTCAACCAGTTTTGTAGGGGTAGCAGTCCAGAAATTTGAACAGTTTGTTTGGATTTTGCAAACAATGGCATCCAGACGTCTCTGACGTGACTTTTCGATAAATTGTCTAAACTGTAAAAAAAAAACTGTATGTATATTTTCTTAATTGATAACCTACTTTATGACTGTATACGGAAGCTCTATGAGATAAGGAGTGAATTGTCTCCAGAGAATTATATACGCCTTAATGTGTTGAATGATACAGACAAGTCACTAACATGTCAGACAGCACGATGTTAACATGTTGCACACATCCGGTCACAATTGCTTTATTCCAATATCTAATGAGTTGCCCAAAGAGGCAAAAAGTATGTCAAAAGAGAACACATTTTTTATTAGCATGCATAGATTAGATTAGAGTAGCAATACTGTTAAAGTGCCCCTATTATGGATTTTTTAACATTACCTTTCATGCAGTGTGTAACACAGCTCTAAGTGAATGAAAACATCCTGCCAAGTTTTAAATCTGAAAGTGCACCGTGTATAAAGTTATTGTCTCTCAAAAGAAAGAGTCGACTCTGAATCATTGAAACGAGTCGTTATTAAAACGAATCCCAAGCCGTTTCATGTTGACGTCAACATGAAACATTAGCATATTGCCCGCCCACTTGTTGGTCTTTTCGCGTTGGTCTGAATGAAAATGCAAATTCATTCTTTGCCACTAGGTGCAGCTTTTGAAGTGGTAAAAATAGCGGTTTCCCCGGTAACGCTGTACACACAAAGCAGCACTGCGCTCACAAACGCTGCTTTATCAGGCATTACAGGCATGATGAAATGAAAATGAGACCAATTGGACCAATCACCGCAGATTAGCGTCACGCAAAGGAGGGGTTTGGAAAAATGAATCGTTAAACGAATCGTTTGGGAGTCGTTGAGCAAATAAGGTAAAAATAAATGCATATTATAAGACAATGAAAGTGTTTTTTGACCTTGCATGCATGTCAACCTGTTGTTGGGGACTCCCAAAACCAAAATATGAGCCTTCATAACCTATAATAGGGGCACTTTAACAGACTCTACCGAAATCAATGTTGAGCATTAGTCCAGCATTCATTTAGTTGCCATGAGTAGTGTTTGTGTGGATATAATTAAGTAATTGTTAAGAGTTGCCTATGAACGCATTTCAGATCAGCCACGTGTAAGAATGCATTTTAATTAGCTACCTAACTGTGCCGTAACTGTCAAGAGAACAATAAATGCTGTCTCTTATGTGCTAATCTGAGTTTGTCCTAACCAGCTGTGATCACACTGAGTGTCACAATGTTGGTTTCTATTTCTGTGCCATTGTGATGAGTAGTCCTGCCCACAGTGACATTTTTTGGATCAAGGTTCCACCTCCACATAAATTTCTTTTATGGGCATTTAATTTTTTTTCGGTTTCTCACTTTACTGCACAAATAACTTGCCAAGTTGAATAGTGATTAGGGCTACAAATGCATGTAATAATGTAATGATTTTCATTAGGTTTCTCATATTATTCTGGATTCTTAACAATTCCCTCAATTGAGAAACATTTTAGATACTTTTCAGATTTTCTGATGCAGATTTTTTACAAATCGAAAATGCATACATTTTTGTAGGTTCTACAGACAGACAGACTTTATATTTAATAATCAATAGAATCTGACATGGTGAAAGCAATGACTTTTAATGACTGATTTATATGCTTTTTTTTTAAACAAGTGTTTTGATGCTAAAATGAACTGCCACGTACGAGCCATTTGTTTAGAAATCCGATTACATTGTTGAGCTGTATGGTTTTTGATTTATTTAAATGTTCATTCAAAAATGTTTCAATCCATAACACTCTTGTTCATCTTTGAAACACAAATGAAGATATTCGTAATGAAACCTTAGAGATCTCTGCCCCTCGACTGAAAATCCATTCAGCTTCAAAACTTTCATAAAGAGATTGTAAAAGTAACGCATCATATTTAATATGCAAATTTCTAAAGCCTCTAAATGAACATGATCAAGACTTTGCTGAAAAACCTGCTGTATACATATTTACTACATGCCTTCTGTTGTCTTATTGATCATTTATTTTTTTTAGCTGAAAATCATTTGAGTGCAATTCTGTAAACATCACTCAGGTACACGTCTTTTTGCTGTGAAATCTTTACTGATTTCAATAATTTAAATGTAAAAATAACTTATTGTGTTAGTGATATTTCAAGATGAACATTTACTCAACTGAAGCAATTAAGTTTTATTGATTCTTCTAAAAAATGATGCATGTGTAGTCAAACACATCAGGCTTTTGAGAAATAATTATTTGTACTTCTCACAATCAACATTGTATTGCATTATATGTTTTGCCCCCAAAATATAATCACCAGAACTTAACGATCATAAAGCTAAGCATTTAAATACCTGTGACTGTTGCTTTAGCTGGCGGCTTTTGACTAAGTGAATGGTGTAATACACAGTGGGATTTACATAACAGGTTTTTAAGGAACAGCATTTTTAGACTTAAATGTAGCATTTAGCTCAATTTTCCACCATTACGCCACAAACCCCCAGCTCTACCAATACTGAACTACAAAACAAGGTGTAACTACCATCACTAATGTGCGGTCCAAACAAAAGGTGCTGAAGCGGCAGACAGACACATACATCTCTAGCATTACCTTATCTGGTGCTGGCGCCAGCGGATTTCCATCTGACATGGTACAAAATCTTCTCTTCTCTGCAAACAGTAGAATGGCCACAGCTAGGCCAACAGTAGCTTTTTATTGTATTGAATGAACAGGCTGTATTTAGGCTCTTTTGGCCAATTTCTGTTGCTTTCACTCTGCATGCTTTTCCAAGGATGTTGCCACTTTGTCAAATGCTTATTTTGATATAGGCGTAGCTTTGCCTGTTAGTGTGGGGGTACTAATGCCTGTTCTGCTGCCAAAATGAATGGCTGTTCTGACTGTTGGCCACATTAATTTAAGGAATTAGTTTAACTATCGATCGAAATTTGATCAGCATTTTGTCATCACACTGAACTCTAATCTCATTCATTCATCTCTCTTTTGTGTGCCTTCTTGCTCAGTAAAGGCCGGGTGCCACATCTTAAAATAGTGGAACAAGACCTTACTTGAAGAGCTTTTACAAAAATAGGGCTTTTTGGGTGATTTTTGAATTAGGAATTTGATTATTGCTTGTCTATCTTTTTCCTGCTTTGCTCTCTTTGTAATATTACTGATTTATTATTGAATTGTTAAACTGTTTTTGTTCTGTGGCTTTTATTGAAGGACATTCTGAATCTAATGGCTGCTCTTATCTCTTTTTTTTCCAGATGAGACTATGGTGATTAATGTGTTTTGTGGTGTGGTGTCTGGAGTTTTGTCGTCCTCTTTGGCAAATCCAACTGATGTGCTTAAGGTAAGTAAAATCAAATCAACATCTCCTTTAAAAACAATCCATACAAATTAGGGCTGTGCAATATATCGAAATGATCGAAATATCGCAGATGTACATATCGCAATATGCATATCGCTACAGCTTGCAATATTTGGGGCCATGAACAAAAGACAAAGAGAAAATCACTCACTGCTCTTACCTAAATAACTTTTGTAGCTTAAATAAGAATCAGTGCATATTGAATTCAAAGAGTAAATACTAAGCAGTATTTTATTTTTCCTTTTTATTATTCAGTTCCTAAACTCATGTTAAAATGACATTTTTATGTAATGCTTGAGTAAAACGCATACCGTTCACTTTCAAAAGTTGTTGTAGGGGTGCTTTCTTATTAGAATCAGAATCAGAATGAGCATTATTCACCACTTAAGTGTGCGCAAACACAAGGAATTTGTTGTGGTTTTACAGGAGCTCTTGATGCATACATACAAATAACCATATATATATATATATATACATATATGTGTGTGTGTGTGTGTGTGTGTGTGTGTATATATATATATATATATATATATGACACAAGATAGTTATAGAAGTTCACAGAACTGACTCAGCAACAGCTGAGTAAAACTGTTTCATCTGAGCATGTGGCACTTTAAGCATTATCGTATCGCATATCGAATATCGCATTATTTAATGAGTTATCGCATATCGCATTTTTCTTCAATATCGCACAGCCCTAATACAAATGTTGGCATAAAAAATCCCAAAGGTTTTAATATAACTGTGCATGGTACTTATATGTACTTATATGAATGTTTTTAGGTTATTTACATTATATATCCATTAGGTTTTAGCAGTTGCGTAATTATCTAGAAAGCAGGGTGACTCATGGCTAAGATAATTCTTACATAAAATAACCTCAGAGTTATTTTTGATTTTGAATTAAAATTTGACAAACAAGTCAATTCTGTAGTGAGAGCCAGCTCTCGGCAATTTAAGTAACTTTGCAAGCTGAAAAATTGCTTACTTTGAATTATTTGGAGACATTTTAATCAAGCTACATTACTGTAATGCCCTTCATGCTGGAATTAGCCAGTCCTTCCTTTCACATCTACAACTGGCACAGAACACCGCAGAATTGACCAATGTATAGTCTGGTACTTTATATGAAGTTTTGTACATATATTCAGACAAATCTCATAATTGGTGTTTTTTCATTTAGACACAAACATACTTTATGCAAGTACACAAACTCAGCCACAGCATTTGGCCATTTGCATGCCAACACATTTTGGATAGTAAGAAGTTAATGAGCAAGCTTAAAGGCACAATATGTCATTTTCGCCGCTAGAGGGCGCGTATTCAAAATAAACAAAGAGGCAGGAGCAACTTCACTGTATTGGTACTTCAGCCTCCCACATCCTCCCACAATCTTAGAAAACCACTGGAAACGGAAACATTCTTACATGGTCTAACCTTAAATGTGCACTTAAAGGCACAATATGTAATTTTCGCTGCTAGAGGGCACGTATTCAAAATAAACAAAGAAGCAAAGGCGTAGTTTGATGACGCCGTGACTGAGTGTGGAATCATGGGAGTTGTCGTCTTCATCCCCACAGCCGATACAATCCAACGGGACTTGGGCAGAAATCATGTTCATGGATGAGCTAATGATTTGTTAACATAGTAGAATGAAGCAGAGTGAGGCTGAAAGCCGTTGAAGCGAAACGAGGCCGCTGAACGAGCGCGACACACGGCTCGAAAGCAGCGGAGCTTTTATTATGCCACAGTCGACCGCTTCCGCTCCTTCCGGTCGTGCGTATGTGGGGTAAAGCAGCGCTGTTTTATCATACTAGATACATTTGAAAGTTCTGTTATAATGCTACTCTGTGCGGTCGTCACCGGTCTATTAAAACGCACAACATATTAAAGCGTCTTTGGTGTTTCCATGTTTTCTACAAAACAAAACCGGAAATCGAGGGGTTATGACATCATTGGCAGGCGACACTATAGACACGCCCCGTGTCACTAGTTAAAATTGCTTATTTCTCTGGATTGAAACATTATTCGAAACATTTGTGATAATGTAAGTACACAAGTCAGCAAAATATATAACACTGCTCTATTGGTTTTTGGATATTTAAAAAAAAATCATACATATTGTGCCTTTAAGTATGCATGCTCGTGGCTCTGTGTGCGTACTTGTATTAAAAATGTTTTTGGCCTTATCTTTAGCCTCACTTTTAGATTTTACAACACCAATCACACTGAGTTTTTTTAATCTTATGTTTTATCCTATTATTTCCCTCTGCTTTTTCAGATTCGCATGCAGGCTCAAGGCAGCCTGTTACAGGGAAGCATGATGTCTAATTTCATCAACATTTACCAGACAGAAGGCACGCGAGGCCTGTGGAGGGTGAGTGCTTTCATTGTCTCATCTTTCACATCGGTGGCGAGATTTTAAAATGTGTGGCCATCAGTTGTTTGAACTGTGATGTTTTGATTGTTTTCAGGGTGTAATTCCTACTGCACAGAGGGCAGCCATCGTGGTGGGTGTAGAGCTGCCAGTTTATGACATCACCAAGAAGCATTTGATTCGTTCAGGCCTCATGGGAGACACAGTGTTCACTCATTTCATGTGAGTATCTCTACCAGTACTTGCTGTGTCAATTCAAAATTGAATTTATTTATGAGGCACAAACTTGGACTTTAATGAGGAACGTGATCCATATTGTTTCTTCCGTTTATTTAGTTCCAGTTTCATGTGTGGTCTGGCAGGTGCTTTGGCCTCCAACCCAGTGGATGTGGTGAGGACACGTATGATGAATCAGCGTGTGCTCGCAGGTAACCCTCTGTACAAGGGCACCCTGGACGGACTCATGCAGACCTGGAAAAACGAAGGATTTTTTGCTCTCTACAAAGGCTTCTGGCCCAACTGGCTGCGTCTGGGGCCCTGGAACATAATTGTATCCTTTAGCAATAAAATATATTGTTTTGACTTAATATTCATATTTTGATCCTTGGTTTTGTAGTGTTTGCATAGTCCAACCACTAGAGGTCAGCATATTACAACATCAAGTTGGCTGGCGTTTTCACCCAAGCTTTGAGACGTTTTCTTTACTACACAAGTTAGTTTTCTTTCCCCTTTTAATCGACAGCACATACAGTAATTGCCTCTGATTGTTGGCTGTTTTTATACACACACACACATATATATAGTGGTGTGAAAAAGCGTTGGCCCCCTTACCTGATTTCTTATTTTTTTGCATGTTTGTCACACTTTAATGTTTCAGATCATCAAACAAATTTAAATATTAGTAAAAGATATATATATATAGAGTGGCCCCAAAAAGTGTTTGGACAGTTAGGCCAGCCACAAAGAATGCAGTGTGTAAGTATGTTTGCATTAAAAGAATGGTTCACCCAAAAATGAAAATTTACTCACCAAGATATGTAATGCTAAATTTCTTTGATTTTAGCATTACAACGCTTGCTCACCAATGGATCCTTTGCAGTGAATGAATGTCGTCTGAACAAGAATCTGATAACAACTGAGAGCTGATAAAAACATCACCTTATTTCACAAGTAATCCACACGATTCCAGTCCATCAGTTAACATCTTGTGAAATGAAAAGTAAAAAACAAATTCATTAAGATGTTTTTAACTTCAAACCATTGAAATGTGTCCATAGTCCAGAGTCTTGTCTGAATCAGGAGAGAAATATGCACAGATCAAGTACTGTTTACAAACAAAACCTGTCTAAAATGGTTCTAAACAAATATTTTGGTGGATTTTGATGTAAGTGGAGAACAGAGTTATCGGCTGATAAAAGGTATTTTTCCTTCACCATTGGCCGATGGTTTAAAGGGGTCATATGATGCTATTTTAAAGATCATTATTTTGTGTATTTGGTGTAACAGAATATGTTGACAT
>NW_015555817.1:12153-15504 GCF_001515605.1 Sinocyclocheilus anshuiensis
CACACACACACACACACAACGTGTTACTCTGCGCTGCGCAAAACTCCGCATTTGAATAGTCAGTAGCAAATACTTAAACTAGTAACAAAACATACTTGCAGTAGCTGATTCAGAAGCGCCAGATTGTCATAGCAAAGTCGGAATTGACCCTTTTTTTTATTTATTTTTTTTTATCTAGAAATAGCCTTTGTGCACAGCCAGCCTTGTACTCTTCTAGGTTCAAAAAACTGTCGTCCATAAAATGCGTTGCACAAATTCGAACATCTGGGTTGTGCTGTTCTGTTGTAAATAAATCTTAACCAATGATTCCTAATTGCATCTACTTCTGGAAGGCCAAATAAAGTGCTTTTGCTTTCGCACTGAATCACACAGCGTCTCCCTGACATGGCTGTATCAACACTGCTGCTGTTCCTGAAACCACGCCTTCTTTCTTTGCGTGCACATTTGGGCGGCATTATGCTAATATTTCCACATAGTGACGTAGGTATGTGGGGGCATGTTAGAACGAGCCGTTTTAGGTAGGCGTGGCTGACTCTTAACTTTTATAAAGAATATCTCTTTGGATTTGAGACTTTAGGCTTTGCAACTTTACAGATCTTCTTTATGCACCAAGAGCTTGTAACACTCCAAAGAGAAAGGAAAACTTGAAATCGCATCATATGACCCCTTTAAAAACAGCCGATGATCGGGGGCCGATTATTTCCTGTCAGTCAAAAGAGGGCAGAAAAACGTGTCAGACTGCAACTCATTCTGTGTGTAAAGAAAATCACTTGTGTTGACTTTAGGGCTGTCACCCGATAATACTGCGTCAACTGTTAAAAATAGTGACATTAAAGCAGGCTCTATTTGACCCTAGTAAGTCATACCACGAAATAAACATGAATGAACGTCAGAAGGTATGTTGAATGATACAGGACAAATTACCTAAATGTTTGATGTCTCATGTAATTATTCAGCGTTTCAATCAAAAGAAAGGCATCAAATAAAACAGCTTGCGATCAATATGTCACTTAACGTTGCATTTACCTCAGGAAAGTTATCCAGTGTTCACAGTTGGTTAGTTGGCTATAAAAAAGCACATCTTGCCAGCAGTGAATTCCCCTTTAAGTGTTTGAAAGTGTCCAAATGCATTGCGAGGACACTGTATATAAGAATATTCATTCATTACCAACAAACTATACTTCAGATGTGTGCGTTTATTGAAGTCATGCAGACAGTCAGTCAGTAATGATACTCGCACAAAATTTGGATATGGTGATCAGTGAAAATAATGAAAACTTGCAGTGCAGTTCAGTAAGTGAATCTGATCATGACTCAATCGATCTGATCTATTCGCTAAAGGATTCGCCAGACTGATTCAAATGGTTATCTTTTTGAACCGTGTTTGTTTTTAACTATTCATTAAAAGAATAAGCATAATATTTGTGTGTGGGTTTACTTGTGTAAATGAGTTGACTGTATACAGAGTTTATGATTTTCTTGTGATCCTTGACTTAAGTTTCAGTTCTTCATCACCTTTGAGCAGCTGAAGAAGCTTCCATTGTAGAGTTTGTGACTTGACTGAACTGTGTGTATGTGCTTGTGTGTGTGTGTGTGTGTCTAGGGCTTCTGTCCTTCAGCATTTTCCATCCCTTCTCCATCACACACCTAGAAGTATTTTTATTTAAGAACATTTATTTTGTTCTCATTTGCATTGTACATACTTGACCTATTTAAACACACTTGTTTTTGCACCTAAATGTTTTATTTTTCACTTCTGGCAGCTACCTCGTCCGACAGCGCCATGTTCACAGGCCCAGTGGTGTTTTCATAATATATGCTTGAGAAGCCACACTGGTGAATATTTGAGGTAAAGGGTAAATAGTTTCTCCACACTGGCTTGAGAGTTTGGCATTATAGCATAGTGCTTAAAGTTACTAAAAACACATCCGCCATGTGGGGGATGTAAAGCAATAGTTTAGTGTAGAACTGAATGCAGTTGGTGAATATAAGCAAGAATATTTGAGGTCCACGCACTTCAAATTAGATATTGTCCTTGTAATTTAAAATGCTCACATGTAAACAGCTTCAGTGATAAGAATGTATTTTGCTTCATCTGTAGACTGCAGATACATGTTGCAAACTTCTAGACAGCCCAAATTAATACCAAAGAAACTAGTAAGGGGTGCTGTGGCCTCATATCCTGTATCTTTGAGCTCAATGGGCATTCATAAAACGTGAGCAAATTTCAGTGTAGCTTAAGTCTGTTCTCGCGCAAGTGGTCGCATTTAATTCAGCATCGCACAGAAATTCTGTTGTGCGCAAAAAGCTGCTTTTATCCCATACTATGTCAAGGGCCCCTGAAAAGCTCCATGGAAATGGGTGAGAAGTTTATGCTTGAACATGTACAGAATTCTAAGCACTTGTGACATTGCACAAGCTTTTATTTTCCTTTTTTTTTTTTTTGCCATGTACATTTGCATGTGTGTATGTAGCGTGTGTGTGCTTGCGTTCTGAGAAGCACATGTAAAATGTCATATTTTGGCAGCTGTGAAAGTGTAAATACTGCTACTGTACGATAGAATAAAATATTAGCGTATATAGTTGTTTGTTTGTTAATTTTAAACCAGATTTTGTGGAAATGGGTGTCAGTAGCATTTTTGAGTGCTTGCCTCTTTGCCAAAGTGTACATGTATTAAACCAGAACTGCACTGATGTTGCTGGTTTTTAAAAGTGACATTATTATTGTTATTATTGGGAAAGTACTGTTACATATTTATCATTGTATGTCATCATATTTCAAGCCTTACCACCTCCTGCTTTTATATTTATGCCTTTGCCTGGTTGTTTTATGCCTCTCGGTATGCTAGCCAAACAAGAAGTGTTGAACTTCTGCTATAATTTACTGTCTATATTGTTCATAATCGTTAAAATGCAAATCAAACTGTACTGTAAACTTCTAAGCAAACATTCTTGCTTAAGCTATATGGACAAGCTGTTCTTCATATGACTTTAAGGGGACAAGATTAAAAGGTTTAATGTATGTAATGCGTGGGTTTCAGGGGTTTTCATGTTATACTTGCTTCCAAATTTTTTCTGAACTTTGGCTTTTGCTAGATTGGTGACTACAGCATGGTGCATGATGTATTCCTCTCTAAATAACTTTGGAAAATGCTTATTTCATTATGTGCAAAGACCAAGAACCACATTAACCCATGTGCCAGTGTTCTTACTTCAGTTTACTGTTAGTAACTCACGAATCATAAGGTTGAGAACCTTTTTGCTGTTATGCTCCCACAGTTTTTTTATTTTTCTTTGCAAAATTTTGTAATAATTTTTTCTTCATTTATACGGTTTTATTTACATTTTTAT
>NW_015555817.1:15792-20796 GCF_001515605.1 Sinocyclocheilus anshuiensis
TATATTATATAAAGGTTATTTTGTGTAGAGGTACTTTTAAATTTGTTCGTTTGGATGTATAATGGAAATCAGGATGAATTTTCTGACAATGTTGTACAATGAGGGAAATTATAGAATGTATTACCTAGATTCATTTGATAAATAAGGGATAATGAAAATGTGCAGAATAAAAAGGGGTATATACACAATAATTTGGTAATCAAGTATTGAATAGTAAATATTATATCATGTAGTAACTTTAATCCCCAGCACCGCTTTTTTTATTTTTTTTCCCCAACATGCAGAAAAACCATTGATACATTATATAATTGCTTGAAATTGTCAATTTCTTTGTGATCCAATCTTTTGGTTAAGTGTCTTTGGTGAACACAAACATAATTTATTATGATCTGTTGCTTGAATAGACAATGAATTGTATACAGAATGCCTTTTTTCTTTTGTGGATGGTTTGATTTATTTTGCTTTGTTTAATGTAACCGTGCACCCTGACAATAAATACAATGTTCACTGAAAATTGCTTGTCATTGGTTCCATTTAGTCCCATTGAGGCGTAGGAGTAAACAATGGTATGACCTTTTCAACAAAAACATCATACGATTCTTGTATTTATTATTATTTTTTATTTGATTGCATACAGGTTTAGTAGCTGAGATGCATGCAATGCTATAATAAACTGTAAGATTGAGTTTCTGCATGAGTTGTTAATGCAGTTTATGAGGTTACAGGCATTGGATTAAAAAAGTGATTCATATTAATGATATTCATATTAATAATATAGCATCATTCTGCAATCATGCAATAGAAGAAACAATGCACTTCCATGCTAAGTGTTTAGCCTGCTCCTGTATTCACAAAACATTTTATCTTGCCCCTAAGAGTTCTCATAAATAGCAGAAGTTCTTAGGTAAGAGTTTCCTCTTAAAACCTGTTCACAAAGCTGCTGAGGAACGGGGAGAAATCTTAAACTAAGAGAAAGGGTGGGGTTGACCTGGACCCATGGATGATATCAACAAGCTTAATATGCCCGCAGTGATTGACTGATATAGGGGACATGTCTCTGTCTGATTTAACTTTTCACAGCAAAAATGTTAAAGGCCTAAAATTAGGACTGACATTATTTTTAAGAGTTTATCCTAAATTGGCAAGTTAGAAGCTACTTTTAACCTTAAGCTATTTTGTGAATACAAACCCCATAGCTAATCAGATCAGACTTATGACATGGCGAATTTAAATCACATTTAACCAGTGTATAATCTCTAGAACAGGAATATTAGAGTTAATATTAAAAAATACCATGTGGCAAAAAGTACTACAGTGTAGTACCGTGATTTGTGGGACTTGACACCATGGTATTACCATGGATATTTGGACATTTGATGTGGTATTCCTTTATCATCTTATGATAGGCACACACAGGGGCGCAACCTCTATGCACTATATGCAGTGCGTAGGGCCCCATTTTCCCCAAATCGTTCTGTGAAAATCTTCATTAAGATTAATTTAGACTTCATTTAGAAATAAAAGCTTATTTGTTAAAAAAAATTAATAATGAAAGCAAACATTTGTATTTAACTTTTGTTTAGAAATTGAAATTAGTTCAAAAATTATTAGCAAGTGAGCACAACTGCTCTCCCTTAAACATTACTGTCACACACACAGTCATGGGTGCAAAAAAAAAAAAAAAAACGGAAATTGGAAAAATATTGCAATAAAATAAGGACAGCAAATCCAAGTTACAAACAGATTGGTAAGCTTAACCTATCAAAAAAAAAATGTTTAAGTTGTGGTATGTTTGTGAATGAATGTTCGATTTACATTCGAAAGAAACAAAGGAGATTGTTAATAGGGATGCAAAATATTTACATTTCACTTTTTCAGATTCAAAATGGATCATTTGTGTAATTAATGTAGATGCAATGAGTTTTAAGTTTTTAAAAACTCTTGCTACTTCACACTTCAGTACAAAACAGTGCTGGACTTTGAAATGTTACAATAGTGATTTTTGCTACAACAGTGATTTTTTAAATGTCTAAATATAAATCTAAAAGCAAAACAAGTGAAAAGAACTATATTAGGGAGTGGGAATGGCTGATAAGCCAATAAGTAATCCTATGCAGCCATGTTTATAGTGGTAAAATAATGTCATTTTTATATGTAAAATGTTTGTTTTAAGTGGCAGAAATCTTCCACGTATAAGCTTGGCATATTTTCCATGAATTATCTTCATGAATAAAAATTAAGGGGGAAAAAATGCATATCTTCTTTAAAGTGAAAAATATGAATAAATTTGAGACAAATAAATAACAAAAAATACTATACATGCCCCCAGAACTGCTTAACTAGAAAGTGAGCAATATTACGTGTTGTTTGAAAAAAAAAAGTTTTAGGGTACTGCCTTGGGTCGAACAGCCTTCAGAGTTTGTTTGTTTGTTTACTTATTTATTTATTGGTTTTGTTTTGTTTTTGTTATGGTATAGAAAATGGGTGAGGGGTCGCACATCTTTTACCCCTGATAAGTTTGAATCCCTCCAAGCACAAGCTAGTTACTGGACATTTGGCATAATCTGCTACTGCAGATGAGCAAGTTGTGTTGAGAAACTGATTTGATCTGATAAAAATTATTTGAGAAACAACTGAATGTGTGAGTAAATTACCTTCCAGATATAATTTAATAATTGCAGAGGCTAAGTTACTGACTTGCAGAAAGTTCTGTGAGAGTTAGTAGCTATAGGGCCGGGGCACTCAACAGGCGGCCCGTCTGCATTAATTTTGTGACCTGCGTCATGCTAAGGATTAATGTATTTTTATTACAATTTGCCCTCAAAATATTAGACAGTTTGATTTTTTTTATTAAATGTATACGATTGCAGTAGTAAAAGCTGCTCGATCTCTGCAAGCGCTGTCACTAAAGTGCAATTACTAAGGCTAAAGGCTAAGTCGATTAGTGTTGGATTATAAATGTACTTTATTATTATGAAAATACAAGTTGGCTTGAAGAACACAGATAAAACGTCTCAGGTTACATATGTAACCATGGTTCCCTGAGAAGGGAATGAGACACTGCGTCCTCTAGGGGTCGCTATGGGGAACACCTTCAGCGTGACCAGTGTCTGAAGCATACATCTAAACACTACAATAACATTGGCCGGTGACAGCCTGTAATGTCATCACCCGGCGCGGCCACAGTATAAAAGGGCGCCGCGAGAACACGTCATCCGCTTCTTCGTCTGAAGCTTTTGTCCGAAGCATGGCAAGGGAACTAGAGGAGGCAGTGTCTCGTTCCTTTCTCAGGGAATCAAGTTTACATATGTAACCTGAGACGTTCCCATCTGAGGGAACTTCGAACTGCGTCCTCTAGGGGTTGCTATGAGGAACGGTATACCCACACCGCCATGCTGAGGGGAGTGCATGCCAGAACCACGGTGAGCACTAAGTACCAACTATACCATGGCCATGGGAGTTGCTCCAAGGACGTCTTGATGGCTGTCAGTGACATTATCCCCTTCGGCCAAGGGCCTGAGCTGCATATCCTAAAATAACTTACCTGTTAAGGGCTGGGCTAGGAAGCCCAAGCCTAGGGCAGAGCTCAAGGCTTGGAATCAGAAGAAAGAGATTTCTTTAAGGGGATACGGCCAGGTGTCTAAAAACCAAACCAGACCCTGGCCTGCCACCCAGGGGGCTACCGCCGGTTCTGAATAAACCTGCTCAAAGAACGGACTCCACAGATCTTTGGTAGCAACACCCTGCTCAGAAATGTATCAACAGAGATACATAAGTTGAGTGGAGCCCAAGTCGAGAACTGGGGCCTAAACCAACTCAGAGAAAGGGAACGAGGCTGACAGTGCGTAACCCTTACCATACAGGATTTTAGAAAGTGAGCAGAATGCTTAGCGTGCACACTTACCACAATGTGGATTTAGAAAGTGCACAGAAGCTCAGCGTATGCACTTACCATAGCATGGATTTAGAAACACCGTTGCTTAAGGGGTAACTGAAGCTGTATTAAACCAGCCTAGGAGCCCTACGTGACTGTGGCACGCTCACAAAACAGACTCCAAAGCATTTGCTCATAGATGCCCAGAAGGGAGCGGCGCGCTTGCAAGAGGCCTTTCATAGTGATGGGAGCACAGCGAGCTCACTTAACAAGCAACCCACCAGGGAGGTAGGAGATGGCCCAGCCACCTGGCGTGATTGCTATCCGGAGCTCAAAAGAGCGGAGGCCCAACTTCAAAAATAGAAGGGGGACTCGGACGCTCAGATCGAGAGGGGCATGCTCATATGAAACCCCCAAGGGCACTGCTAAGCTCGACCCACAAGGAGAGCGGCTCAACAGGGAGGCGGTGAGAGGCCTAACAACCTGAGGCTGCTACTCAATGAAGCTCAAATGAGCATAGGACTCTCACACAGTCCACAGACGCTCAATCGGGAGCGGCAGGGAGTTGCTCCAAGGACGTCTTGATGGCTGTCAGTGACATTATCCCCTTCGGCTAAGGGCCTGAGCTGCAAACCCTAAATAACCTACCTGTTGAGGGCTGGGCTAGGAAGCTCAAGCCTAGGGCAGAGCTCCAGGCTTGGAATCAGAAGAAAGAGATTCCTTTAAGGGGATACGGCCAGGTGTCTAAAAACCAAACTAGACCCTGGCCTGCCACCCAGGGGGCTACCGCCGGTTCTGAATAAACCTGCTCAAAGAACGGACTCCACAGATCTTTGGTAGCAACACCCTGCTCAGAAATGTATCAACAGAGATACATAAGTTGAGTGGAGCCCAAGTCGAGAACTGGGGCCTAAACCAACTCAGAGAAAGGGAACGAGGCTGACAGTGCGTAACCCTTACCATACAGGATTTTAGAAAGTGCGTAGAATGCTTAGCGTGCACACTTATCACAATGTGGATTTTAGAATTTGCACAGAAGCTCAGCGTGTGCACTTACCATAGCATGGATTTAGAAACACAGTTGCTTAAGGGGTAACCAAAGCTTTATTAAGCCAGCCTAGGGGCCCTAT
>NW_015555817.1:21597-29152 GCF_001515605.1 Sinocyclocheilus anshuiensis
TTGGAATCAGAAGAAAGAGATTCCTTTAAGGGGATACGGCCAGGTGTCTAAAAACCAAACCAGACCCTGGCCTGCCACCCAGGGGGCTACCGCCGGTTCTGAATAAACCTGCTCAAAGAACGGACTCCACAGATCTTTGGTAGCAACACCCTGCTCAGAAATGTATCAACAGAGATACATAAGTTGAGTGGAGCCCAAGTCGAGAACTGGGGCCTAAACCAACTCAGAGAAAGGGAACGAGGCTGACAGTGCGTAACCCTTACCATACAGGATTTTAGAAAGTGAGCAGAATGCTTAGCGTGCACACTTACCACAATGTGGATTTAGAAAGTGCACAGAAGCTCAGCGTATGCACTTACCATAGCATGGATTTAGAAACACCGTTGCTTAAGGGGTAACTGAAGCTGTATTAAACCAGCCTAGGAGCCCTACGTGACTGTGGCACGCTCACAAAACAGACTCCAAAGCATTTGCTCATAGATGCCCAGAAGGGAGCGGCGCGCTTGCAAGAGGCCTTTCATAGTGATGGGAGCACAGCGAGCTCACTTAACAAGCAACCCACCAGGGAGGTAGGAGATGGCCCAGCCACCTGGCGTGATTGCTATCCGGAGCTCAAAAGAGCGGAGGCCCAACTTCAAAAATAGAAGGGGGACTCGGACGCTCAGATCGAGAGGGGCATGCTCATATGAAACCCCCAAGGGCACTGCTAAGCTCGACCCACAAGGAGAGCGGCTCAATAGGGAGGCGGAGAGAGGCCTAACAACCTGAGGCTGCTACTCAATGGAGCTCAACGAGCGAAGGACTCGATAAGAGAAGTCCACAGATGCTCAATCGGGAGCGGCAGGCTCAAAGACAACACTCCGGGATGAGGGGAGCACTGCCTGGCTTGACCCAAATAGAGGCAGCTTATCAGGGAGGCAGCAAGCGGCCCCACTACGTGATGATACTGCCACGTAGCTCAAGAGCAGCGGGTTCAACCCCTAGCGACGAGAGAGAGGAACCCAGCTCGACCGAAGTGATCAATAGCCCAGGGTCAGAGGACCTAACTCTCAAGTTGAGAGGAGGACTCACCCAGTCTGCCCAGGACCGGCGAGCTCAAAGGGACCCTCCCACAGTGAGGGGAGCACAGCCATGTCCAGGGAGCAGATAGATCACAAATGGGACATCAGAAATGGGATCCTGCTAGAAGGGGATCACACATTTCTACAGGGAACAACAGAGTCCCAAAACAGAGGCAACTGACCAAGGAGGCGAAAGTAACAGGTCTAACACTCAGTTTCCTTGCAAATGAAGTTTTTCTAGAGCAGCGCTCTCTGCTCTCAAGCTGAGGCGGGCCCTTACAGAACATACTGGGAGCGACTCATAGCTAACCCTCACAGTGAGGGGAGCACTTCTCGCCTTGACCAGAAGGAGGCGCTAGATTAGAAGGGGTAACCCAGCAGGGCCCAATAAGAGACAGTCCACTAGTGCAGCTGGACACGGTCTCATGCTCTCTATCTCGATAGGGAGTGTGGGTCCCGTATAACCAGGCGCGATAGAATCTGAAGAAATAGCGGGACCCAATAACCATTCATGTGTACAGCATAAGGGCAGTGTGACTCGGAGGACCCGCGTGCCTGACCATCAATGGAGTGTTGAGCTCCTCAACGCCTCAGCGAGAGGAGCTCTAGCTCAGAGACCGTGCATGATGGTTAAGGAAAGACTCAAATCTCAGGGGACCCCCCAGGGTGAGATATGAGTAGCGCACCCAGGCCAGAGGATAGGGAGCATGTCACAAAGCGTGTACTCAGAAGAGTACTAGCCCGCGAGAAGTACCTGTAGGGCTTGAGGTTGCAGCATTATACTGTGGACCTGATGCCGGGGAGGATTCCACAGAAGCCCAGGCTGCGTGTCCAAGCCGAAGATGAGGGCTATCACCAGCCTGGATCCAGTACCGATGAGTGAAACCATCACTGTAATCGGTCAACAGCAGGAGGTCCCGACTTAGCAGGGGGGTCAAACTTAAAAGTCAGAAAACAGAACAGGTCCGAGTAGCGCAGCAGAAAAAGGCTAGTATCGAATACACAAGAACTAGCAGTAGAGTAGATAAAATGGATCGTACTCACCAACCATGGCTCCTGCACATGGCTCAGGCTCATGGCTATAGGCTGGAGGCAAAGTCTGAAGAGCACTGGGGTCCGGACCATCAGTAGGTAGTTCTATGAGCCATAGAAACTAACCAAAACATCATAGGCCCAGCATAAGAGACTGCAATGCAAGCACAGGAGGCTCCTACCTAACCCTCAGTCAGGAGGGAAGCTTTTTAGGCGAATTAAGGGGAGGAAGATGAGAGAGATGTAATACTATAGCTCAGATTTTACTCTGGTCTAGACGAGAGCATTGAGAACGCCTAGTCTGGATCACCTCCCTCAACTCTTGCCTGACACCCTTAGACCCACGCCCCTTTTGAGCCATACCCGCAGGCGGGGGAGGGACGCGAGTCGCGACACTAGTCTTCTGAGCCCGCCTTTGATCAATAGACCCGGACCTTCGTGGAATAAAGGATTTAAAGGCAGCTAAGCGTGTCTTGGCCTCCTTAAACTTCTCGACCACCATCTCAACGGAAGTGCCAAAAAGCTCAGAAGGGGAAACTGGCGCATCAAGAAGAAAGCCCTTTTCTTTCGACCCGATATCTGCCAGATTCACCCACAGATGTTTCTCCGTAACCACCATGGATCTGCCAATGGCAGTGGCGGCCTGCTTAGTGGCACGGAGAGCAAGATCTGTGGTGCGACGCAACTCAGCCACCTCATCAGGGGATAGACCCTGACCTTTATTCAGGTCTTTCAGCAGATCAGCCTGATAAGCCTGAAGCAACGCCATGGTGTGCAACGAGGCTGCAGCCTGACCTGCTGCCGTGTATGCCCTGCCATTCAAACGAGATGTATCCTGAAGGGGTTTGGATGGCAGGGAAGGAGCCTTAAGAGAAGATGTCTCCCCCATAAAGAGATAGCAGGCCAGCGTCTCTTCAACAGGGACAGATGTTTCTCCGTAACTGCCATGGATCTGCCAATGGCAGTGGCGGCCTGCTTAGTGGCACGGAGAGCAAGATCTGTGGTGCGACGCAACTCAGCCACCTCATCAGGGGATAGACCCTGACCTTTATCCAGGTCTTTCAGCAGATCATCCTGATAAGCCTGAAGCAACGCCATGGTGTGCAACGAGGCTGCAGCCTGACCTGCTGCCGCGTATGCCCTGCCATTCAAACGAGATGTAGCCTGAAGGGGTTTGGACAGCAGGGAGGGAGCCTTAAGAGAAGATGTCTCCCCCACAGAGAGATAGCAGGCCAGCGTCTCTTCAACAGGGGGCAACTTCTCATGACCATTCTCACGCATCCCCTCATTGTTGGCATAACTAGTATGCTGGAATGTATGGATGCGAGATGAGAATGGATCTTTCCAAGCCTTCTCGATCTCCACATGGAGATCGGGAAGAAATGGAAGGCTCACCTGAGCTGGAGGGCTATGGCTAGAAAGATAACGCTCATCGAGGGGGCCTTGAGGAGCCACTTTCATGGCAAGTCAAGCCTCGCCGTGGCGCGATCCATAACCTCAATCAGCTCATCGTATGTGGGGCAGGAGGATTGGGAGGACTCAGTCTCAACTTATTCGTCCTCATCTGACATCTCCTGCTCATTCTGGCTTGGAGCCAGCAGAGCACTATTGCTGAAGGGGTTTGGACGGCAGGGAGGGAGCCTTAAGAGAAGATGTCGCCCCCATAAAGAGATAGCAGGCCAGCGTCTCTTCAACAGGGGGCATCTTCTCATAACCATTCTCACGCATCCCCTCAATGTTGGCATAACTAATAGGCTGGAATCTATGGATGCGAGACGAGAATGGATTTTTCCAAGCCTTCTCGATCTCCACATAGAGATCGGGAAGAAATGGAAGGCTCACCTGAGCTGGAGGGTTATGGCTAGAAAGAAAACGCTCGTCGAGGCGGCCTCGGCCGACTTCCACGGCAAGTCAAGCCTCACCGTGGCACGATCCATAACCTCAAGCAGATCAACCTGGCTTTGAGCCAGCAGAGCACTAGCCGCTGGATCAGATGATGTAAGAGAGATAGCATCGTCGTCCAGCAGCTCACTCTCGTCCGTGACTAATGAGCGCGAAAGGGAAAGACCCTTTTTCAACTCATCAACCAGGTCCATCTGCGATCCCCACGAGCTCATTTTTCTCCATGCCTCAGCAGTGGAGGGTCCTGAACCACGGGGAGCTGATGGCTGTCCCTCTTTCCTCGAAAAGAGAGACAAACGAGAGCGGAGCTTTTTCATAGAAAAAAAGCTCACAGTGCACGCAAACTGCCCCCTCGAGGACATCGCGTGCGTGCTCTTCACCCAAACAAAAGACGCAAAGATTGTGTGTGTCATCAGGTATCAAATAACGAGGACATGGATCCACACACTTCTTAAACGCCTTACTAGTGCTCACCATGGTAAAGAAGAATAATCATTCTTACTGGAAATACACGCTTCAAACAAAACAGTCCTTGAAGACGAAGAAGAGGATGACGTGTTCTCCCGGCGCCCTTTTATACTGTGGCCGTGCCGGGTGTTGACATCACAGGCTGCCGCCGGCCAATGTTATTGTCGTGTTTAGATGTATTCTTCAGACACCGTTCACGCTGAAGGCGTTCCCCATAGCGACCCCTAAAGGACGCAATTCGAAGTTCCCTTGGAAGGGAACATATATTGTCGCGTCTTGTGTTTACTGTCGTAAAGCCTACTATTGGATATTTAAATAAATAGCCATATCGTGAACAGATTCAATCACCTACGCAATCTTGTTCATAAATGACAGGATTCAGCTATATGTCTATTAAAGTCTTGAATCACACTATGACATTCAAATCGTACTGCCGCTGACCAGAGAGAGCAGTTTATGTATATGAAACATCTTTACAAAGTTTTTGTATAGCTATTTCTGTGTTACAAACGTTCAAATAATCACAGAAGTACTGGAATAAAAGTTTATAGCTTGGATATAAACACAAATGTCTACAGTAGCGATCAAAATAGAATAAATCACCTTTCTGAAAGTGACGACACTAAAAGATTGTATCAATTAGAACGTAACGCCAGCAGGTGGAGACAAGTGACTTACAATGAGATTCGTTCAAAAACGTTGATTCATTCAGGAATTAAACAAGTGAAGTCTTTATGAGCGATCATTGAATCATTTGTGTAACTTATTATTTTTAACAATTTGTGGAATGAATGAATGAATGAATGAATGATGCATTTACATAGTGCTTTATATAAATAGCGCTCGTTGAATATTGTGATTTATAAATATACTGCAGCGATTTTTACTAGAAACTCTAGTAAATTACATGTTATTTTGTTTAGTTGTCTGTTTTTTTTTTTTTTTTTTCCAGAGTCATGGTGGGAGAATAGTGATATTTATTTAAAAAATACAATCATGATTCTCCAGTTTATCCAGCGTGCAGCTCTAGTTGGTCATTTATCCACATGTAATGTAAACAAATAAATTATTTTAATTTCAGATAAAGCATCAAAGATGTGGTCAGTGAGCTTCAGCATCCAGAACATATACATTTATTTTGTGCTAAGTATTCTACAAATGCATTTACATATTTATGTGCTTAATAAAAAATACCCTGCAATTGCACTTTTAGTATACTAAAAGTCTGCTAAATCGGAACAACTATTTTTGTGCTTAATGCATTTTAATTGTGTAGAAGTAGTGCTGAAGTCCAATTAAAGATATACTGAAGTAGGGCTTATATTGTGCTAAAGTGGAACTATTGCAAGTATACTTCAGGTACACTTTAAATATCTTGCATTTAAAGACCGATATTATACAGAGGCCATACAATCCTTATTAACAGTGATATTAAAACACATTTTAGGCATAATATTAAGAAATGTGCATTGTGGAATAACAAAATAATTCAAATGAAATTAAATTATAATTTTATATCACTAAGTGATATGTCAATAAATATATTAATAGATTCTGTCACGGCGCGGTACCGTTATTTAACAGCAGGGGAAAACAAAGGTAAAAACAGAAAACAAACAGAGCTAAGACTCTGACACAGGCTTGAAACCGAAACGGACTCTGACGCACTACGGCCACTTCTGGCTTGTATCAGTCCATGAACAACACTTATCACAACCAGTACAACAACTAGTAACAATTAATAATCCGCCCAGAGAGGCGTGGGGAAGGCGTATAAATAGCCCTCAGGATGGGCAACAGCTGTGTGTGAGTGAGTGTGTGCACAGGTGTGTGGAGTCAATGTAACGGAGTCCGGGAGGATGGGAAGTGGCGACCTCAGGTGGTGAGAGGGAGACACCAGACGCCAGACCCTGACAGATTCAAATTTTACTTAGTATGAAAGAAATGTATTTAAAATAAATTATGGAGTTTTTTTTATTAATTTTTTTGTTTTGTTTTGTTTTGTTTTTTTACGGGGCTTACGCCCCTTATCTCTCCCAACCCTGGCAACTCCCCTGGTTCAAGCCTTTATCTTTGATAGCTGTATGCCTTTGCCTATATTAGGGATTTCCTAGAGCGTCATCAGTTCTGTTATTTCTGTAATGTGTATGTGTATCCCCGGTGGGAATAAAAAACATCCCGCTAACCCGCTCCGACATCCCGATCTGATAATCCAATCCAACTGGAGCGTTTCGAAACAGTGAATCGTTTTGCAATACAATGGTTTAACTGATTCTGAGTTTTTAAAAGCTCCATTGATGCTGTGTTCTGTGTTCTTTGCTCACTTTCTCTATATAATCTATTCGTTGTTTGAATAACTGTGGAAATGAAATCATTACAATTAATAGGCCTAACTTACAAAGTTTTTATTAAATTGTGATCACGTTAAATACAGTTTCCGTCGTATTAAAGGGGTCATATGATGCGATTTCAATTTTTCCTTTCTCTTTGGAGTGTTACAAGCTCTTGGTGCATAAAGAAGATCTGTAAAGCTGCAAAGACTAAAGTCTCAAATCCAAAGAGATATTCTTTATAAAACACGCCCCCACATGTCTACGTCACGATGTGGGAAGATTTGCATAACGCCGCCCAAATGTTCACGCAAAGAAAGAAGGCGTAACTTTTATTCTCGCTGTAGTATTGTTGTTGCCGCCGCCATGTCGTGAAGGCGCTGTGTGTTTCGTTGTGAAAGCAAAACTACTTTGTTTGGCCTTCCAAAAGAGGACGATATCCGCTTCGTCATGCCTGGAGCTGATCTGTGCTGGTTGCTGAGGAAATACATCAAGCGGAGTCCAGCCCGGGGTCGTCACATGTGGTTGCCGCAAGCACTCCGGATGCTCCTTCGTCGGATTCGCCGGCCGCGCCATTCTCAAGCCCGCCCGCCTCTGCTCACTCAAGCTGGACTCCGCTCACTCTAGTCCGCGGCTCACTCTAGGCCTCCGGCCTCCGCTTACTCAAGGCTGCGGTGTGTGACGCTGTGAAAGCAAAACTACTTTGTTTGGCCTTCCAAAAGAGGACACAACTAGAAATAAGTGGTTAAGTTGTATTTACAA
>NW_015555817.1:29671-42538 GCF_001515605.1 Sinocyclocheilus anshuiensis
TCACACGCTTGAGGTATTCGGCCAATCACAACGCACTGGATAGCTGGCCAATCAGAGCACAACTCGCTTTTCAGAACGATGAGCTTTGTAAAAATCTACACGTTGCAGAAAGGTGGGGCATAGAGGAGAAACAATAATGTACAGTATGTGGAAAATAATGTGTTTTTTTAACCTTAAACCTTAAATTTCATTACACCAAATACACAAAATAATGTTATTTTTAGCAGCATCATATGACCCCTTTAAAAACATTTCATGGCATGTCACCTATTTCTACTTGCCTAAAAAGACGGGTAGTTGGGTCAGCCTCCGCCTATGGAGTTTTATACATCTATAAAAAGTTTTCAAAAGCATCCCCCCCTCTGTTTTTCACAAATGCACCATATATATATATGTTCAGTTTTATTTTAAATAGGACAAGGACAAGCAAGACTTAGATAAGTAATAAACTGCATTTCTAAATGAGTAAATCTGCAAATATTGATGATGCAAATTGTACTTTGTGGCCCTTTGCATTTTATGTGGTTTAAATGCGGCCCGCTTGGCCTCTGAACTTACCCCTGTATTAGGGGATAGAATGGGAGCGCCAACCATGATCTTGAATATCCCCTGAAAATGTGTGGTGGCCAACGTTGACCAGAAAGGTAAGATAACTCATTAGGTTTTAATACAGCCACAGTACACAGGTGAAAAACGACAGCTATCACCTCGCCTCCTCCCTTTGGTTTCGTTTCAGATACTTGGATATTTGAGCTGAGGGAGGAGTGATTAGGAAAACACGCCTCTTCTCATTTATACAACTTCACTGGAGAGACTTCAGGAGTCGAGCAGCGGCGCGCAGGAGGGCTTCGCTAACTTCACCCAGCACATTTTTATATCAGTGGTATTTCTTCTTTAATTTTCTGGACTTACACAACCGCAGAAATGACTCTACCATACTCACAAAGCGTAACGACACTTAAGACAGTGACCGTCGCGGAACCGAGCACACAGACTATCTTGACATCCACTCCTGTCGAGATAAGCGAAGGGTCGACGACTTACCGAACGGTAAACCTCGCGGAAGCTCAGCTGCAGCCGGTCCAGTACATTAACAGCCAAGTGGAGGGGAACATGGTGTACAGCGGCGCACGTTACCTGGTGCCTGTGCAGCAGCGGCCCGCGGAGTCATACGTTTACCTGAGTCAGGCGCCGCGCGTCGTGCAACCGGTGTACTTACAGAACGTTCGGCCCGTCAGCGTCAGCAGCGTCGACGAAACCGACACCTACAGACAAATAGTGAGTGTTTATTCTTATTGCTTCCCTTTCCTTTTGTGTTACATTTGTATCCAAATGTTGCATATCACTAAAATATAATTTAATTGATTAATATATAGTATTTTACAATATAACTGTTTACAGGGTTCCAGGTAGTTTGGAACAGTAGAAATTATTACCAAATTTGGTAAATGAAAAAAGAAAAGATGCTGCTGATCAGATGCTGTCGTGTCAATACAGCTGTATTGTATTGAAGTTAAAGGGGTCATATGATGCTTTTTTAAAGATCATTATTTTGTGTATTTGACGTAATGTAGTTCAAAAGTTTTAGGTTTCTTTAGCGCCCCCTAAGACATAAATATCGTAAAAAGTTTGATGAAATCTGGACATTGCGCTTACAAAATACAGATCAATTAGTCATTATGGGCCACACCTATACAAAAAAATATATATATTTATTTAAAAATTAAAAGTGTCAGATATGTCCATTTAACATACAGTCACATTTTCTTATTAGCTAATTATAACTAGGCATACTTTTCTTAGTAATATTTGGTATACAGCCTATGTATGATGCTATGTGTGTGTATGCTAGATTTCATAATTAGCATTGTAGAATTTAAATTTAATTTAATGCTTGCATCATAGAAGATGGTATGTTAAATTAAAGCTACACTAACAAACTTTTATGTTTGAAATTAACAACATAACAAGATAATAGTTGGTAAAACATAAATCCATTTTCCAAACCTTGTTTTTTTTTTTTTTTTGCCGTCTTACCCTGAATCACTTTGGTAAGCCTGTAATAATTATTTATATTTTAGAGCTGTCATTTGGTCATTATTTTTTATTTATATTTTCAGCATTCGTTTGTGTGTTTGTCTTGTTCATAAATAAAGGGGGAAAAAAAGCTCAGGCTACTGTAGTGAAAGGTGTCAGTATATTGAAGCCCCGACAAATTAACCTCAAAAAGAGTTGTAAAAAGGGAAAGCGACTGTGCCATAATAAAGCATCTTTTGATTGCATTGCCTTCATCACATATTCAATGTACACGTTTTTTTGTTTCCACTTACCTTATCTGATATGAATACCAATCATTATGACTAATATCAGAGTTACCAAACTTTTGTAACATTATTTTAGCACCATTCATTTAACAAGTGAAAACAGCAGCACACAACAACAACAAAATGCATATTTTTCAGATATGCATCTCTTTTTGTTATTTATTGTTTTATATATATATATATATAAGCAACTGAAGTATAAATGTACAATTTACTTGTGGTTGAACCTATATATACTGTATATATACAGTGCTGCTTGAAAGTTTGTGAAGCCTTTAGAATTTTCTATATTTCTGCATAAATATGACCTAAAACATAATTAGATTTTCACACAAATCCTGAAAGTAGACAAAGAGAATCCAATAAAACAAAAGAGACAAAAATATATACTTTGTCCTTTATTTATTGCGGAAAAATTATCCGGTGTTAAATATTTGTGAGTGGCAAAAGTATGTGAAACTTTGCTTTCAGTATCTGGTGTGACCCCCTTTTGCAGCAATAACTGCAAGTAACATTTCTTGTAACTGCTGATCAGTCCTGCACAACGGCTTGTAGGAATTTTAGCCCATTCCTCAGTACAGAATCACTTCAACTCTGTGATGTTGGTGGGTTTCCTCCTTGCTGCATGACCCAATTTCTCTTCTTGGACAGATGTCCTGACATTTTCCTTTTAGAATCTGCTGGTATAATTCAGAATTCATTGTTCCATCAATGATGACAAGCCATCCTGGACCAGATGCAGCAAAACAGGCCAAAACCATGATTCTACCACCACCATGCTTCACAGATGGGATAAGGTTCTTATGCTGGGATGCAGGGTTTTCTTTCTCCAAACATAACGCTGCTCATTTAAACCAAAATGTTCTATTTTGGTTTCATCCATCCACAAAACATTTCTCCAGTATTCCTCTGGCCTGTCAACATGATCTTTAGCAAACTGCAGATGGGCAGCTATGTTCTTTTTGGAGAGCAGTGGCTTTCTTCTTGCGACTCTGCCATGGACACCATGGTTGTTCAGTGTTCTCCTGATGATGGGCTCATAAACATTAACATATGGATTGGTGGAGTCCAGACTCTTTAGAGATGGTTTTGAAACCTTTTCTAGCCTGATGAGCAACACCAACTCTTTTTCTGAGGTCCTCAGAGATCTCAATTGTTTGTGCCATGATACACTTCCACAGACATGATCAGACTTTGATAGATCCCTTTTTTTTTAAATAAAACAGGGCACACACTGACACCTGATAGTAATTTCACTGATTGAAAACAACTCTGAAAAACAGATGGACTCTAATTTCACCTTCAAATTAACTGCCAATCCTAGAGATTCAAATACGTTTGCCACTCACAGATATGTAATATTGTATAATTTTCCTGAATAAATAAATGACAAAGAACATATTTCTGTCTCACTTGTTTGATTGGGTTCTCTTTGTCTACTTTCAGGACTTGTGCAAAAGTCTGATTATGTTTTGCGTCATATTTATGCAGAAATATAAAAAATTCTAAAGGGTTCACAAACTTTCAAGCAGCACTGTATATACATACACTGATCAGGCATAACATTATGACCACCTTCTTAATATTGACAAACTTTCAAGCGGCACTGTATATATATATATATATATATAAGGTTCAACCACAAGTAAATTGTACATTTATACTTCAGTTGCTGAAGGGACAAAAGTTATAGTGTAGCTTTAAATAATTGCAGAATTATAATACATTTTAGCTCTATTGCTCCACAATTCCTGAATTGTTCTTAAAACATCCTGCTGTTTACAGGTTTTAGGTTTTGTTAAATGTGGACTTTATGTTCATAAGATATAGGTCTGATGGGTTCTGTTCAGTTTTCCAGTGTAGGCAAAAATTGTATTTGTTTGACTATTCATTTGTTCGAAATTCTTTCTTCCGAAATCAGATTGATACATATCAGCTTAAAGATACATATCAGCTTTAAAATACTATGACACCTTTTCCTACATACACAAGCCTGACCCTTAATTTTATACACAAGTATGTTTAGGTCATTAGAACCACTCAGGTAGACACACAGTAACATTAACAGTGTAATGTGAAGTATAAATGTAAACCCACTTTATAAAGACTTACATAATATGTAATTAGCAAAATGCAGGTCAATTCAGGACTGTTCATGAACATTCAAATATTAATGTTTATACAAATTATTATTACAATGTTTTTTTTCTGTATGGTGCCTTTTATTTATAACTGTTTACATTTTGTTGAGAAGCCTGTAATATGCTATTTAATATCAGGTTCTGCTGTGGCAAATTACCCCATTTGATAGCACACCCTGCTATTGATCAGTGTATGTTTATTGAACTTTTTTGCATCTTTTTCTGGGCAATAATTGTGTACAGTACATGTTAAATATTTTTTTTTTTAGTCAACAAAGTTTCTGTTTATTTACTAGAGTAAAAAGTGTGACAAACATGTGTGTTTACATGTGTGTAAAGTAAAGTCTTGCGTGTTAACACAAGACAATGCATTCAAGAAGCCCTTATTTATTAATGTTTTCTTCTTCTGTATTCAGAACATAAATGGACAAACATCTGTCTTCAGCCAGTTATCCAGTCCAGTCAAAAGCCCTGAACCATCTGAGGTAATGAAATAACGTTTACTGTGTATGCAGACAGGCACATATAATCAGTAACATTTAAGGCTGAAAACTGTTTGTATGCATTCATACGGTTAGCACACAAACACACACACCTAAAGTTACCCTTGACTTGACTTTCATGCCTTTTCATGCATTAGATGAAATACACAAGGTACTGTATTACACACACTTTCTTCTGGGTTTGTACATGCCTCTGGCTTGTGATCTGAGCCGGGAGAACAAGCTTTAATGTTGCCCAGGCTTTAGTGTGTGTAGTTGCATGCACACATGCTAATATGAAAACATTTTATGTGTTTGAGCACAAGTGCAGTACCTGCAGGGTTTAGGGTGTGTCTGACAGAAAGAATGGACTCTGTAATTCCCAGAGGAGACAGCGTGTTAACGCCCATTTAGATTGGGCCTGACAATAGTCATAATATATTGCAAGGAAAGTGTTAGAGGGAGTTGCCCTTTAATGCAACTGTTGCTGTCAACCAGCCTGCAGGTGATAAGAAGATGATAGGTGTATGTTGGAAGAGCTTAAATGTGTACTACCAAATAAACACCTTGCTTTAGTTTATATGACAAAATATTATTTCACACTATCACACTAATATCGTTTTTCAACGTTAGTGTACTTGTTTATTAAGAAAAAGACAGCAATGTCAGTAAAGGTAATGCTTGAGAGATAAATTAAGATGTGAATTAAGTTAAATATTACTTGTGAAAATAACTTTTTTTTTTGGCATCATTTCCATTCAAGCTGTAAGCTTGTTAAATTATGCAAAATGTGCCAAAATATAATTTTTATGTGTAGTGTGTATCTAGATATGAAATTAGGCTTGGAAAATGGGAAACGGGATAAGTCACACTCTAAAACATCTTTTTTAATAATAATAAAAAAAGAAATGACTAATAAATAATAACAATTTAAGCTGAAAACCTAAAAACATTGTATTTTTATTGTACCATAAGGTCAGTCTCTGACATTTAGACATTTCTTTCATTGGTGAAAGTCTTTTCACTGTACAAATGTGCAGGTCTTTCAAAGATAATACGCAGCAGAAGGCAAAACATGGTTGCATTTCTTTTTGTAAGTTTTCTAGCAGCTTTATATATAAGTTGGTCTGTATAGGTGTTGGAAACTCATTCTGTGGGTTTAACTAATGGATGTGAAGGTCCAGTGTGTTCCATGTAAGGTTGAGTCATCAGCCTTTCATACAGCAGTTTGAAAAGCATTACACGCAATGATTTAATGAGGGCTGTCATAGGGTTGTGCTTGCAGACATGCTGGGACAGGAGTTGGGAGCTTATCTTCAGCTTCAAGTTTCGTACACATAGGAGGATTTTATTGTAATTAGGCGTCTTGCACTCAGACATGTCTTAAATTTTAGGTTTGTAATGTGAGATGGCATTGAAGGCTGGTCAGGAGTTTCACATGATGTCATTATGATGTCATTGGTCTGACACATGCATTGATGAATGCAAAAATGGACTTGGAGTATTTCATGAGAAGAAAGTGTGATGCGTAACATTATGTGAGGTTCTGTTATGTTGAAATACTATGCAAGAATTGAAGCGATATTGGCAGATGTGATATTATAAAGAAGTTATCATAATTGCTGAAGTCAGAGTTTGGTTCAGTTATGTTGAATGTTTAAATTACTTGTTGAATGTTTAAGTCTTGTTACTTGTTAAATGACAATTAATAATCTAGTATTTATGTACATTTGAATATTTCAAACTAGTCTCTCAGAAATTAGGATTTGAGCTGATGAGTGGAGATTTTTAGGAGACATTTGTCAGGAACGTATTAAATGTGTGCAGGAAAAAACGCTATTTTATGTGATAAAATAGATTTGCATTTAGCTGACAAAAGTGCTACTGAATCCACTAAATTGACAAACAAATAATGTTATCGTAGTAGTGGTATTATTATGATTTAAATTGCATTGTTTTACAGATTTATTCTCTGCCACAGTTTTTTTTTTTTCAAAGCAAATGTTTTACATAGGTTTTTAGGTTTTTAATTATTTTAAAAATTAGTTTTGCCTTATACATATTTTCTTTAATAAAGCACATTTAGAAAGGCTTGTAATCATGATTTAATACATTATTAGTCAGACTTAAAGAGTTGGATGATTCAGAACTTGATTAAAACTTTGAATCTTTTCCCATGATTTGACTGATTGACAGCTCATGATTTAGGCTTGACTCATGCAAAACAGTGACTTGGAGCAAAATCTGTTAAGCTTCAATGTAATGGAGAGGAATAACAGTATGTAAAAATATCATTCATATTTTGCATGCATTTGAACGGGCTGTTTTAAATTCCCAGGTAAGACCTTAAAGTCCCCATGAAATCAAAATGAACGTTTTTTGGGTGTTAGTATCAATATGTTAGTCTTAAGGTTATCTATAAGGCAGTGTGCTCCAAAACAGTGACAAAATTCGCATTTAGATGTCTTTCAAAATGAATCTGAAGGAACCATGATTGCTTGATTACACTAGGTTCAACAACAGTGAAACAGGTTCTTTGTAAAGGGATTCAGTTTATTTTCATTTAGAACAATCATTACCTAATGAATAGTTTGAAATTATATTTATCTTTATAAGCCGGAGTGCTTCCGGCTTCGCTACCGTTCGGACGTTCTTGCTTACTGCTCTGTGCTTTGCTCCCTATGTCTGTACTTTTCTTCGATTTTTCTAAGATTTTTACTTCAGCAGATCAGCACAATGCTCAAACAACATATTTTTGGCACAAACACTAAAACTAAAAACTCTCTGGGACTGGAATAATACCACGAAAAAGAAGACTTTTGCCTCCCACTGCCAGCAGCTTACATTCCGGAGAAGGGAAAACACAGCTGCCCACATTCAAACAGAAGAGAAAGAAAATGCCTCCTGTTGAATCTACTTGCTGCATGAACTACTGCAAACTTCTACAAAGGATTGCGGTTCTTGAAACAAAGTTACTTGCTGGACTTCCAAAACAGGCAGAACACTCAGCAGTGCTATATAAATAAACTTGCCTTGCCTTGCCTTTTTTATGTTGTATAATGCTTAAAAAAAATAAAAACAGTGTTCCTTCAAATGTCAAAAGTATCTCTCTCCACTGGCTTCCTGCGGTCAGACACAACTTGGAAAACTGAGCTCCTCCTGCCTTTCACTGTAGACCAGAGCAATGACCTGCTGTTCTTACACTGGAACAGAGAGGCTTTTGGCTCACACATTGACCCATTTTTGCAGACAGTAAGGTATTGTGAAAAGCCAAAGCCAGAAAGGAAATACAGTCACAGGTTTAGTAGCAATGATTGTCTTTATTTTGTGTCTTCTCATAATTCATGGGAACATGCTTATCAAAAGTTAGATAAGATATAACTGTTTGTTCAGCTTTATATCAAAGTGGAGGGACGCTTAAGCCTACAGTTCCTGATTTCTGGGTAAAAATGTACACAATTTTGCCAGCTCAACTAAAAGTAAAATTTCCAGAACCCGTTTTTCAAAATCGAATGACCTTTACATTTTTTACAGCTTTTGATAACCAACAGACTTGGACTCAGCCTTGGACTTTACATATAAAATAAGTTTATAAAGTTTATTAAGTTTAAAAAAATATTAATCAAAGGACAGCCCTGATTTAAAGCCCAAGTACAAAGTATTTTCAGATCTTTATTAACATATATACAATTAGTGTTTGTTTGTTTTTTGAATGGACCTGATGTAATTTTTTATTTTAGAATCACAAATTGCAATGTAATGAAGCACTTCCTGCGCATTCCTTGCAGAGTTACTCAATGCTACTGTGGGTACCGAGGTTACAGCATTACAACCGAATGAAATTTGCACATAAGAGAAAGTTCAGGTGATCTGGAATTACTCCCAGAAATCTTCTGTGCACTGACTCTTGCTATTACTCATGTATCATTTTTAATGCACGCTCGCTCTTACTCAGTATGCATAAGTGGGAATTTGTTGAAAGGTTAGATTTAATGATACTACCTCTAGTGATTGAGTGAACTAGAAGCACTAAACTCTGTTATGTGCCCTTGCTTGCTGTGTGCAGAACCTGCTTGTCAGGCTTGTCAGACGCTAAAAGTAACAAATGTCTAAAGTACGTTTCAATCATTGATTATTTCTTATCATTGTAATCTTGTAAGAACACACCCAAAAACAATCTTTAATTTACACAACTCTACATTCACTCATGCACAGCTAATCCTGTAAAAATCACAAGTTTAGTAATATGCGCAACTGTTAACAAGCTCGGCTCATTGTTGTTGCAGCTTCAAACCGGTTTTTGCACAGCGGCCTCAGTAGCGAGTCCACACAAACACACACCCAGTTAACACCGTCACTGCTGGTATTTCTGCCACAGAATGGTGTGGAATGTTCTCAAGGACTGACACACCCGCTGTCAAAAACACTTTTTTTGTGAGAGCTCTCTAAACAGATGCTAATGCCTGCAAACACCTGGACAAGTTTCTCTTTTCCATAGTGCTTCTGCTGCACATTTTTTACTGTGAGAGAACAGTTGTAGCATACATGCTCCAGTTGCTGGTCTGGTAGAGCATGGCACTAGCAACACTAAGGCCCTGCAGGTTATGTTATTCCATCAAAAAAGCACAATCACAAACGTACTAACTGCAGTTGATGTGAAAAAATAGTAAAATAATTCAATAAAAATGCAATGATTTAAAAAAAAAATTAGTTTATTGTTTGAGAACTACAGTGGGATTCAAATGGGATTCTAATGAAAATCACTACTGAGAATAATAGGAAAAAAAGCTAAAAGTGAAATGTCCAGTCATTGCAGTTGTCATCTTTATTACAGGTTTTCTGAAATGTTATGTTTACATATGCAAATGAGGCATTATTTAATTACATTTGCTCTATTTTGCATTCATTTCCAGAACACATAAACACTCAAAAAGTGAAAGGCCAAAAAGCCCAAAATCTCAAAATTGATCAGTACCTGAAAAAAAAATGTTTTTGCTTGTAGTGTCTTGCCTTTATTAATTTCTTATTTTATTTTTTATCTTTTGATTTTAGGGTGAAATATGACCTGGGCATTTTTGGTGAGATTCAGCCAGTAACTTCTAACAGTTTTACTTAAAGTAGAAAACCAAGGAATGATGTATCAGAATCATGACTAGAATAATGTCAAATGGGTAAATGACTTACAATTATGTCAACGTGATTTAAATATTTAAACATAAGATCTCGTGTAGTGTCAGTTCATTTATAATTCTGGATGAAACTAGACCCTGAGTGAACCCTCAATAATTCTCTCTCATGGATGAGTGGAATCCACCTCAAGTTCTGGATGTTACCGGAGGACTGACAGAACTGTTTCTCTATACCTTAAATTCAATATTGTGCCGTAAATCATTTTTAAATCCTAATGCTTTTGCTTTTAGAATGCAAAAACATCAATCAGTTTGAAACACTATTAACTAGGGATCAAAGCGCTATTCATGCACCTAAATAGAACATTTGGCCAGTCATTATTTTTAAAAAAGTAGCTTTCACAGCTTTATATATTATCTAATCTTAAAGGTAGGGTAGGCGATTTTGGAGAGGCTAGCCTTGAAAGCATAAGATACCACCCTCCCTGCAAATCATTCTCCAAAGCCACGCCTCCTCCAAAACACATGAACGTGCAGAGGCAGACCAGAGATGAGAGACGGCATAGGTGGAGGGCTGAATGCAACGCTGGTTAGCTCATGGCATAATATTACAATAATAGCGGCTTCCATTCTCGCTCGGTCTACAATAGTGTAATGGAATGCGCTGATGATGTATCGTGTCTGCACGAAACGGGTGCGCAGAGGTATGCAAATATATCTGTTGACAGTCAGGTAGGACAGCCTATTGTAGCCCTCGGACCGAGGGATATGATTGGATGAACATTTTATGGTCCTACACTTTAAACAGACAATATAAATACATAAATACATTTAGACGACTATAAACTTAGCAATTGCTAAGTTTAAAAAAAAAAAAAATGTTTTTGAACCAAATCACTTACACTGCCTTTAAAAGAGAAAACAGATATTTAACAATAGAAATTATGGAATTTCTTGGAATTTTTAACATGACAGAAATTTTTTTTCATTGCAGAATGTAATGTAACTCTTTACCTAAGTTGGGTTGGATATTTAAATTATGTCCAACTTTATCTGCATACATACTGTATACTCGTGTACCCCACATTATATACTACAACATCATTATATTCTGTAAGGCTGTTTTGAACATGTGTATTGTGAAAAACACTATACAAATAAGTTTAAGTTGACTTTGAAAAATCAGAGCAATACAGATAATTAAAAAAATGCTTGTATTGACCAATCATATTGTGCATTTCCACCGCTTCTAATGCTTTCTAGATGACAATGTACAAAATGCAGAATTTGCATAAAGACCCTTCCATCAACAGCTTCAGTAGCTGAATGCACCAAATTTTTTCGCCGCTCCCCAGAATGCCTTAAGTACACTCTCATAAAAAAAGCTGTCACTGGGGCAGTACCTTTTCAAAAGGTACACTTTTGTACCTTTTAAGTACAGGTAGTAATTATGTAATTTAGGTACTAATATGTACCTTTAAGGTACCAATATAGACTCTTTAGGTACAAAAGTGTGCCTTTTGAAAAGGTACCGCACTAGTGACAGCTTTTGTACCTTTTTTTCTGAGAGTGTATGCATGGTCCACTCAGTTCTCGGCATGTAGTTTTGTTTGCTGCTTTTAAGTGTATTGTTAGAGAAGTCACTCAGGAGTGTCTGATCTGGATTGATACAAAGGCGTGTGGTGTTTCACTTACTATTCTTTGAGGTGTGGACTGGCTGATGTCTCTCACTCACAATCTAGTGTAAAGAGTTTAACACATACTTGAAAACGTGAACCCTCATTTCTAAGCATACATAGACAGAGGTTGTTGTCTTCTTGTGAAGTTTCCTCCATGTTGACATACTAACTGTTATGTAAGTATCACATTTTGCACGTTTCAAGGAAGAACAATGTTGATCCTGTAGTCGATTTGTTTGTTTAGTTGATTAGTTGGTAAATTTACAGCATAGCATCTTTTGTAACTAAACTAAAGTTTAGCACTCCCACTCAAAATATCCTGTCCATCCTTTATGCCTTTTTCCAGTCAGAGCTGGTGGAGACTTCAAGCATTCGAGAGGAAGTCGTGGACCTGAGAGAAATAAAGAATGGTCTTTCTGAGATTAAGACCGAGGTTATCGATGTGGAACCGATCGCCAAGATGGACAACCGCTTCTTTGGCGAGCTTCTTGCTGAGGTTTACCGCAAGAACTCAGATATTCACACCTGCATCTCCGAGCATGTGGCCAAGATTCGCGGAAGGTGAGGTGCTTGTCTTTATTTATTTTTAACGATCTAGCACATCCTTCAGAATCATAATGCTATTTAAAAAAAAATGGTTATTTCATAATATGTCACAAGCTAATTTATAAAATTGCATCATTAAATTATAGGGGTGGGAGAAAAAAATCGATGCATCGCGAATCTCTCTCCAATGATTCTGGATTCTGAGCTTAGGTTTTAAGCAGATACGCGATGACGCTGAGTTTGCTTTAGAAACACCCGTATTCTGCTTGCTTCCAATTAATACACCACTCGAACCTTCCGTAAAATAATCTTTCGTAAAGTTCGGAAAGGTTGAAGCGAATTGCAAGGACATTTGTGGTTATCTTAAATACTGAAAGCACTCTTTGTTTGTTGTATGTAATATGTTTCTATGCTCCTCTTTATTATTTGCTACTTGCTTGTATGTTTTGAAGTTATATTAGTTTAAAATTCTTAACATACAACTGTTTTAATAATTTTGTTTCAAATTGTAATTATTTTAAAAAGTACTTAATTACTTATGTAAGGATATGTAAATGTAAGGATTT
>NW_015555817.1:42823-79350 GCF_001515605.1 Sinocyclocheilus anshuiensis
TCTGGAATCGGATCGTGACTCCCAGAATCGGAATCGGATCATGAGGTGACTAAAGATTCCAACCCCTATTAAATTACAATTTAGATGTAGTTGTGCTGTGCAAATTGCATGTTCCATTCTTAACGAATTTCAAATGGAAAATTTGTTCCAAAAAAATTTTAATGGAAAATTCAAGTTGAAGATTTGCATGCAGATAACCCTTACCAACCAATCTAAGGCCCCATCCACACGGAGACGCGTTTAGCTGTATACGCATAAATTTTGTATCGTATAGGCGTTTCGTCCACACGGATCCGGCGTTTTGGGAAAGTGAAACCGATATTTTTTTAAACCGGGTCCCAAGAGTGGATAAATCTGAAAACGCCGCCCTTGCGTTTTCGTGTGGACAGCGAATCCGTATATTTTCTGAAACGATGACGTCATCAGCCCACGTCTCGCCCCTAGTTAGACACCGCTACGTCACGTAACAGCAACAAAAACATGAACAAACACTGAACGATTGTCTTTTTATTAACTAACATTAACACAGATTAATAAATGTATTGTTCCATGTTCGTTTGTATACCGCGCGCAAGGTTTATGCGCATAGTCCAAGTCTTCTTCTCCGTTTTTAGTGTATCTCTGTGGCAGAATTACAGCGCCACATGCTGGTCTGGCATGTATACTACATCGTTTTGTGTCGGTTTTGTGGTTTCGTGTGGACGCAGATATTTCTTGAGACGAGGGTGAAAAAAAGATCGGATAGGGAAAGCTCTGGCTTTCTGTGGACGTAGCCTAAATCATTGAAGACTTGACACATGTTGAGAAAACCAAAATTGCAATGCTTAATCCAGCGATTAATGGCGAGTTAAGAGGTTCTGTACTTTACACGTTGGAAATGATTGTGAGAACAGCAACACCTCTGGATGCCTCTGCTTTAAGGCTCTTTTTTTTTTTTTTTGACTCATTCATATTGTTCTTTGTCTCTGCAGGAAACCCCTTCTGGACCCCACCATTGACTACAAGGTAGGGAGTGGCAAATTGTTCAGCTTCTGTGGAGTTGGCTGAACGTTTTCAATGTTGCATAAAGGATTTCAAGTTTCAGTTGGTTAATTCTAAACCTTAATGTTATCATTAGCAATGAAACTGAGTCAATGACATTAATATCACTTTTGCATTTTTTGACATTTGTTACAAAAAAAAAATTTAAATGCTGTTCATGGTCACAGTAACTTCAGTGCACCTTCACTATAATTAAAATGTTTTTAAATTTCATTAATTTCATTTTCATATTTTTGTTGGGGCATAAAGTAAAAACATATTAAGTTGATAGAATTGTCCTGATATCATAATAAAGAAAGAAGAATCATTTAAATGTAATTCTTGAAAAGAAAAGCTTATTTAGTATGTAGTGCATAAACATTTTTTAACTATTATATTGTTTTTTAAATATTATTAAGTTGTTAACCTTTTTACACTGAAGTTGTTAAACACATATATCTGTCTGTATGTGTGTGTGTGTGCAGGTGGAAAAAGAAGAAATAGAGAGTGTCATTCCTAAAGGAGTGTCCGAACTGACTAAGCAGCAAATCCGCTACCTGCTGCAGGTGAGAGCTTATGGACACATTATGAATGTCTGCCTTGCCCACTTCCTCTCAGCCCCACCCACCTCTCAGTACACCCCACCCTCAGATGCCTCTCCTGACAGCAGTAGATCATTCATTTATGAGCCTGTCCCAGGACACATGTTCCTCCAGGCACAACGGAAATAGGAGTACAATAAAAATAGATACCCACAGATAGTTTTTAAAAAGTTGTTTAACATTATAGATGTGTGACACATTCAACTTTGAGTTAGTTAGATTAGATTAATTGCTGTCATTTGTTTTGTGTTTTTTTGAATGACCCCTAAGTTCAGTAAAGAGCTCTCCTCAAAAAAAAAAAAATATATAGATTTATGTATGTATGATTAGTTGTGAATAAATGTTCAGCAAATAATGTAAATGATTTATGTTTTTTTTTTATTGATTAAAAAGGATTATGTTATGTTATATGTTATGTTATAAAAAATGTTCTCTTCTTTCTCTCATGTAGACTCGTATGACGGCTGATAAGACCATGCGTCTGTTGATGGCCACATTCAGCAGTCTGCGAGAGGAGCTAGTGCATATGCAGGATGATCTGAGGGTGAGTACAATCATTCTACCACTAACCCAACCAACAGCCTCCTGTCCTGTAGAAACAGTCCCCATTTTCCACTGTATGGTGATGAAGTATATCAGGTTCTGCCCCGTGGGCGTGCATTTGTTGTACAACCCTGACCTTGTCTTTTTCAAGGTGTGATGGATGTATAAACAGATTCAAGGCTATGATGTAACCGCTACAAAACAGCCCTTCAATATTACGTTAGCTTCATTTTGTTGCAAATAAAACTATTTTTATCAAAGTAATTTATACAGAATGTTTTCTTTAATACATGGGAAGTTACAAGACTTCATATGTCAACTATAGTAATATGCATGTTGTTTTTGCAAGTACAAATTCAGATTATTGTGAAATGTCACAAGTATATCACAAAAAGCTTTGTTGGTACAGCAAGGGGTAACTCTTCCAAAGCTTTAATTTCCTGTTTGACTGAAGCTTCTGCTCAGTTAAACATAAACCATCATTGGGTCACTGCAAATACATGCACATCTTTTCAGTCAGTAAGCCAACATGGTGTGACCAACAGCTACTGAAGACTACAGCTACTACATCAGTTTCTGTGCTGCCTTTAACTTAAAGTATGGAAAGCGTTTCTCCCTTTTGAAAACCCGAAAGCCTATTTTTATTACACTAACCATGCACAGTTATATGGTTGGTTGCATTTGGATTTATTGTGTGTGTGTTTTATTGTGCAGCATCTGGAGAGCGAGAAGGAGGAGCTGGAGAGAGATCTGAGCTTCAAGGCGGATCAGGCTCTGCAATACGACAGACTACTGGAGACCATTCGTGAGCACAACAGACAGCTGCAGGTAGGGGGCGCCACCACTAAACTTCCCTTAATCACCCTTCATCGCTTCTGCAAAAAATCCAACATCAATAACACTCATATAATCATGATGACATTATATGATAAATGTAGATCCATCTCTGATCTTCGCACCCTTCTTTCTCTCAGGCTGCTGTGAAGGAAAGTAATAATGCTCAGCGTACTCTAGAAAGTCAGCTACTGACTATGCAGAGCAAAGACCCCAGCAAAGACTTCCGCATTAAAGAATTGGAGGGCAGCAAAAGAGCCCTGGAGCAGGAGAACGAGCTGCTCAGGAAGAAGGTGGGCGAAATAAACTCAGTTTTTATGATTTATTCTGTATTTTAATTGCATGCGTTCAGTAAGTGACCAAAATGAATCACTTGTGCGAATGCAAATATTTACTTTAGAAATATACACACTTGCAGCATAATAATAATTTTTAAAAACTTTTTATTATTTAAATACTACTTATTACAGAAACTTGTTGTGAACATGTAAATTTAATTAAGCCTATGTGTTGTTACATGAACAATTATTTAAAAAAACAACAACTTTGTTATACACATGACACAACTTACAATACAGTTCTCGGTTCATTTCCAGACAGATCAATTAAAGGGTTAGTTCACCCAAAAATGAAAATTCTGTCAAATTACTCACCCTCATGTCGTTCTAAACCTGTAAGACCTTCGTTCATCTTCGGAACACAAATTAAGATATTTTTGATGAATTCTGAGAGCTCACTGTAATTACCACGATCAAGGTCCAGAAACATAGCAAGGAGATCGGTGGAATCCATGTGGGGGGTTCAACCGTAATTTTACGAAGCTACGAGAATACTTTTTGTATGCAAAGAAAACAAAAATAACGACTTTATTCAACAATTAGTCTCCTCCGCGTCACCCTGGTGCCATTTTGGGGTCAGCCAGTCTGTGTCAGCTGCGTCACGCGGATACGTTGTTTTCGTTCAAATCAAAGCATAAACAACGTAGAAAATGTATCCGCATGGCACAGCTGACACAGAACAGCATACGCTGTTTACGTTCAGTGGATACACTCCAACATGGCACCAGGGTGACGCGGAGGAGACAAATTGTTGAATAAAGTCGACAAATAATTTTTGTTTTCTTTGCATACAAAAAGTATTCTCGTAGCTTCGTAAAATTATGGTTGAACCCCTGATGTCACATGGATTATTTTACCGATCTCCTTGCTACGTTTCTGGACCTTGATTGTGGTAATTACATTGCTGTCTATGGGAGGGTCAGAGAGCGCTCAGAATTCATCAAAGATATCTTAATTTGTGTTCCGAAGATGTTACAGGTTTAGAACGACATGAGGGTGAGTACTTAATGACAGAATTTTAATTTGTGGGTGAACTATCCCTTTAAATTGATGGTTCATTGAATCACATCCATCACTGCTCTGTTGGCCTGTTTCACTAAACTTTTCATTAAAAGAACTGACACATAATCAATCGTTCATAAAGCTGACTACACTGGTCACACTGCATGTTTGTGTGCAGTGAAGTGTGCAGCAAAGGCAACGCAGATGGTTCATGCACATTTAAACTCAGCACATTCAATTCACAATGCAAACTCACAGCTCAGATAAAACTTTGTGATGTCATAATTTTATGTTTCAGTATTTATTGTTGTCAAATACAGCGATAATTAGCAGTCTTGTATCTTGTGTAAATTCTAAGGTCTTATTTTTGTCTTCCCTCGATGTCTTCCTTTTAATGTTTCGTGTGGATTTATGGGTATCTCTTCCACAGTTGGCAGGGCAGTGCAGTAGTTCCACCGTCCAAATCAAAACACAGGAGCTGTCCAGAGAGTATGAACAGATGCTGAACGATCTACGAGAGGAGAAGGACAGAGAACTCAAGAACCTGCGGGTAAATAAATAATAAGTAAATGAGAAAAACCCAAACTTTTTTTGGCTAAAACCCACTTAACCATGGTAAAGTTGGTATAATGGTGAGCCTCAAGTTGCTTATCACTTTTATAAAATGGCATCAAGTTCAATATGATAACGACTCAAATGTAAACTGACTCAAATATAGTTCAGTAATATAGTTATGTGTCCAAATTGTAGGCTGTGTATGGTTGCCAAACAATTTAGTGTCATATGCACTACCGTTCTAATGTTTGGGGTTGGTAAGATTTTTGGAATGTTTTTGAAAGAAGTTTCTTATGCTCACCAAGACTGCATTGATTAACATCACAGTAAAAACTGTAATAATGTAAAATATTATTACCATTGAAAATTACCGTTTTCTATTTGAATATATTTTTAAATCTATTTTATTCCTGTGATGCCAAATCTGAATTTTCAGCAGTCTTTACTCCAGTCTTCAGTGTCACATGATCCTTAAGAAATATGACCATGGACCACAAAACCAGTAATAAGGGTCAATATTTTTACATTTTACAATTTACATTTACATTTATACATCACATGAAAGCGGAATAAATAAGCTTT
This sequence comes from Sinocyclocheilus anshuiensis, assembly GCF_001515605.1. Taxonomy (NCBI): domain Eukaryota; kingdom Metazoa; phylum Chordata; class Actinopteri; order Cypriniformes; family Cyprinidae; genus Sinocyclocheilus; species Sinocyclocheilus anshuiensis. Next base: position 48,300 of record NW_015555817.1, read on the forward strand.
CCACTGATGTATGGTTTGTTAGGATAGGACAATATTTGGCTGAGATACAACTATTTGAAAATCTGGAATCTGATGGTGCAAAAAAAATCAAAATATTGAGAAAATCGCCTTCAAAATTGTCCAAATGAAGTTCTTAGCAATGCATATTACTAATCATTACGATATATTTACGGTAGGAAATTTACAAAATATCTTCATGGAACATGATCTTTACTTAATATCCTAATGATTTTTGCCATAAACATTTTTATTTAAATTTTGACCCATACAATGTATTTTTGGCTTTTGCTACAAATATACCTGTGCTACTTATGACTGGTTTTGTGGTCCAGGTTCACAAATATGCTGATTTGGTGCTCAAGAAATATTTCTTATTATTATCAGTGTTAAAAACAGTTGTGCTGCTTAATATTGTTGTGAAAACCTTGAAACATTGTGTCAGGATTTTAGGATACTTTGATGAATTGAAAGTTTAAAAACAGCATTTAGAAAAAAAGAAGAAAAAAATAGAAATTGTTTGTGACATTTTAAAAGTTTTTACTGTCACTTACTATCAATTGAATGCATCCTTGTTAAATAAAACTAATAATTTCTTAAAATAATTAAAAAATCAAACTGAAACCAAACTTGTGAACGGTATTGTAGAGCCAATACATATAAAATTAAATTATATATTACATTCAATACATATAGCATGTATTTATTTATTCTTTTCTAGACTCAGCTTGTAAAGATCCAGACCGAGCGCACCATTACACAGACCTCTGACAGCGGTTTGGAGATACGTATCACTGAGCTTCTGTCCAAACTAGAACAGCGTGAAAGTGTCATCAGACATCAGGAGGAGGTACGTCAACACTATTATACAGACATAAGATGCTTTGTCAGTGCTGTTTTTAACAAGCACGCAATGCAATTGTCATCAGTTCTGCCATGTGATGCGACCCAATGTTTCCTTGAGTTATGGCCGTCATCAGTAACCAAAATTTGACAGCTTGGAAGCCTGCTGGAAAAACATAAAGCTCAATGTGTTGAGTCGTTGCCTTTTTTGAACCTTTAATTTCTGTCATGCTATGTAACATATGCTGTCTGACATTCTGGAAATGCCTCATTTAAACCCTGACTTAACCCTGACTTTTAAATTATGGAGCAACAGGATTACAATTAATCAAGGTTTACTGTAAAACCTGGGAACTAGGAAAAAATGACCATATAAAGTGATTTTTTTTTAAACCAGGTTTTAAAGTTTTGTGCAGCTAAATTAGTAAATAAACCTAGATTTAACTGAGGTTAAAGATTAATTCAGTCATTTGTTATGTACACTATTTTTTGTTGTTGTAAAAGTAGATATTTAATAATATTATTTAAGCAGACCATACTGACATGTTTAAAGTGCCCCTATTATAGGTTATGAAAGGCTCATATTTTGGTTTTGGGAGTCCCCAACAACAGGTTGACATGCATGCAAGGTCAAAAAACACTTTCATTGTCTTATAATATGCATTTATTTTTACCTTATTTGCTCAACGACTCCCAAACAATTCGTTTAACGATTCCTTTTTCCAAACCCCTCCTTTGCATGACGCTAATCTGCGGTGATTGGTCCAATTGGTCTCATTTTCATTTCATCATGCCTGTAAATGCCTGATAAAGAAGCGTTTGTGAGCGCAGTGCTGCTTTGTGTACAGCGTTACCGGGGAAACCGCTATTTTTACCACTTCAAAAGCGGTACCTAGTGGCACAGAATGAATTTGCATTTTCATTCAGACCAACGCGAAAAGACCAACAACATGAAAGGTAATGTTCAAAAATCCATAATAGGGGCACTTTAAGGAAAACAACATGAAGTCTGTTTCTGAACAAGTCAAGTGAATGAGGACGTAGTTCTCATTATAAGGAGCGGCACTTGGGATCATAGTTCACATTCTTTAGTTTTTTTCAGTCTCTGCATTACCTCAGCCTCATTACTTTTGAGGAATGTGAATTCATTGTACAATTTGAACAGATACCTCTCTTCTTTCCTACTGGAGTACTTCATTCTGACCTTTGACCTTGCATTTTCAGGATATCAGGCGACTCAAACAGCAGAAGGTCGACTCCAACTCCAGCAGTACAACGAGGACTGTCGTTACCAAGAGGTGTGTGTGTGTGTGTGTTTATTGCATATAAGAACCATGTAGAATCTAAACTGCAATTCGGTCCTAATCGTCATTGTAAACTTTTTCTTATCATGAACAGATACATGAACCAGTACCCTATTCTGGGTCTGCTGAGTGACGATTACCAGTACACACCACCCATTAAAGAGGACAGGACTGTCGTCATCGAGAGTACGGGGGTCACCTCACGAGTCATCTAGACTGTAAGACTTTAAATTGTTTGGAAAGGGACACATTTCTCTAGGTGCAGGGTAGAAATGTTTTATGATGTTTTGAAATAAAAGCTTTTAGAAAAGGAGGGCATTTACATAGAAGTCTTAAAGGTACTGTAACCCAAAACATTTACCACAAATGGTCTAATAAAACTAAAGTCTGAATTTGTTATATATATATATATATATATACACAGTAATATTACATACTAATATTATAAGAAATTGATACTTTATTCAGCAAGGATGCATTAAATTCAAGACATTTATAATGTTACAAAAGATTTTTTATTTAAAATGCTGTTCGTTTGAACATTTTTGCTGCACAATCATTTTAACTTCTTCTAATAAGAAGAAAAGTATCTCGAGTCAAATCAGCATATTAGAATAATTTGTAAAGGATCCTGATACTGAAGAGTGGATTAATGGCAACTGAAAATGGAGCCATTTAGATGGATGGATGGATGGATGTATGTAGTCATGGTGTGCATAATTGATTTAAAAAAAAAAAATCATACTGACCTCTACATTTTTTTATACTGTAGTGCAGTGTTTCCCAACCGGGGTGCCGTGTAAAAAAATAATTTTTTTATATTTTTAAATTGCTAAAATGTTCAAAAAAGCATCTATTATATAATATCCATTTCTGATGTCGCCAATAATTAGAGATGCACCGAAATTTCGGCTGCCGAAAATGAGTTCACCGCTCAGGTTTCACTTTCACGTGGTGTGACGCTCTGTGTATTAACCCGCTCTATGTGTGTGTGTGCTCCGCTCAGTCGCTCCACTCGCTCCACTCGTATACCGTTCATGCGAATCGGACAGCAAAGTCCACTCAAAAATTGAGCCGACAGGAAACATCGATGTAGTACAGTATTGTTTCTGTCTGCAATAGTCCTACGTAGTGTATAATAATCATTGACCTTGGGCTACAGTTTTCAGTTCTCAGTGGTACATGTATATTTCCTGAAAAAGAAACAAAATGGTATGAAGAAACTGTTTGCTGTAGTTGCACTAGAAGTTTCACATGATTTCCATCATTTCACACCTTGTCCGAAGCATTTATCTTAAGCATGTGTTTGTCTGGGAACAGAACACTGAAGTACACTGTTCAGTAGTTAATAATAGATCGCTCCCTGGTGTAGAGGGCCCATGCTAAATTCTACTTGAGCATAAATGAATGAGGCTGTCATTCTGAGCCCAACTTATGATGTCACTGAACTGGTCACAAACGAAGTTTTGCCAGTGACCTCATTATTTTACACACAATAAACGATGGAAAAACAAACTGATGCAATATAGCAGAATGCATATTTAATCACATTGCTGCTTAAACGAAGAATTGTCTTGCCATAAACACAACAAAGACCACTGAAAACAGAGGTGCTGTGATCTTGCACTAGTTTTAAACGTTAACTGCAACATGTGCTGTAAGTTTCAGCAGTACTGCTCTATAGCCCAGTGAATGTTTCCATTGGAGCCATTGGGTCTCATGAAAATGCGTATAAATAGTATGCCAAATAAAAACGAAAACTCGTGGTATTGATACGCAAAAATGGACTTTGGTGTGCATATGATCCGCATGTGTTTGACGTGCATATAATACGCAGTTTTCGCGTGCATATGATACGTATCTACCCCACAACCCTAAACCTACCCATCGCGTAAAGTCCATTTTTGCGTATCAATACCATGAGTTTTCGTTTTTATTTGGCGTACTATTTATACGCATTTTCACGAGATCGGGTTGTCCATTGACACCGGCAGTTTACAAAACGTGTTGAGTTGACAAATCTCGTAGTCATATTTTCAGAATGGATGAACCAATTTTTCAAAGTCTCATTGCTGGGTGTACTTTCTGGGAAGGAAGCCAGCGCGTCTGTATCCACTGAGTTTCCACATATTCGCATCAGAATGAGGACAGACTGGGCTGGAATTCAAGGTTTACTACAAAGAAAGTCAGAGAAGTTTGCCAGCAACATTTTATCATTCATACTACTATACAAAACAAATCATGAAATCTGACAAGCATTCTCAAGCTATAATAAACGCTTACGGGGGGAAGCCCCAGAATTAGATAAGATAGTTATCAATTGGTCAGTGAATAAGAATAAGTTGTCTAGTGAATTCCTCCCATCCATAAAGAACTCTTTCTTTCTGACAGGAATGAACAGGAAGAAGATTTAGAGGCCTCCCCGTTTTCCCCCTCCCTCTCTCCCTGCATGCCGCCCTCTTTCCAGTGGCTCCTATCGGTGATGGTGGCGCTGACTTTTTAGTTTCCATGCTTTGGAATTGGATAATGCCATATGAAGTAAGAACTAAAACAGCATTTAATGACAGTTGACACAAAATCTTTCAGAAGCATCGTGTTTATTATAATACCTTGTGACTACTGATAGTTATTTTTATATTTTTGAGTCATCTCTTCATATGATGCACCACAACCTTTAGTAGCCTCCTGTCAACACTACTGTAAGCATGTAAATATTTGGAGAGAAATTATTTGCAAGTATCATATGCCTTGACTGGAATAAAAGTTGAGCATTGTCAGTAATGTAAAAGGTGATTGCTGGTTTTGTTGGTTTTCTTATTCATTTGGGTATATTAATTATGCAATCGTTTTTTTATTGTCTTGTGACAGAGGTGATGCTTTATGTAGAAAATGATGCATATATGTTATAGTGGTCGGCCGATGCATGTTATTGAATGGCCCATGCAGATATCCAGAGAGCAGGATGATCCACTATATAGAAATAGAAAAGTCTGTAAAAGTTTTTGAAAGTTTATTTGATCATACAGTAAAAACAGAAAAATTGTGAAATATTATTATGATTTAAAATAACTGTTTTCTATTTTAATATATTATAAAATTGTATTTATATATGTGATGGCAAAGCTGAATTTTCAGCATCATTACTCTAGTCTTCTGATTTGTTTCTCAATATCAATAATCATCAATGCTGAAAAAAAGTTGTGCTGCAAAACCTTTTTACTTTTTTGACAATTTTTAATAAATAAAACGATTTAAAGAACAGCATTTATTTGAAATATACATTTTTGTAGCAAAGTTTTACTGTCACTTTTGATCAATTTAATGCATCTTTGCTGAATAAAAGTATTCATTTAAAATAATAATAATAAAAAGAACTGATCCCAGACTTTTAAACAGTAGTGTATACATAAACTGTAGAAAAGACAAACACAAAAATAAGAAAGAAAATAATAATAATCACATTATCTGTTTACAAAGCTGTGAGATGTTGTAACTGACACAAGGAGATGCCAACACAGTAATCGGCCTAAATATCTGCTTATTTATTGGTCTAGCTGATACTTTGGTAGACCCACTAATATGTAATGTAATCTGGTGAGGGGTTTTACTGCTTTAAAGTGGTTGATAGCACATGGGGTAACAGAGATTGCTGTAAGCCATCTATAAATTCTCACAGCTATACAGTATGGAAAATTAAATCTGTCAAATGGTCAATTTTGTCCTATATTTAAACATTGGTTAGAAGCAGTGTTGGTGGTAACGCATTACAAGTAAAGCAAGTTACATAATCAGATTACTTTTTTCAAGTAACTAGTAAAGTAACGCATTACTTTTTAATTTACAAGAGAATATCTGAGTTACATTTTTTTCCCAATTTATTGATTGACCGCTCTCCTGTCCCCATGTTGAGAGAAATCAGATGTTACTGTAGTTCTAAAATAAATATGAATATGCATTAATTCATCTCACTCACAAAAAAACAAAACACAGATTCAGTATTCCTCCAAATGAATAAAAATAATGCAACTCAGAATATGACGGAAACCTGCAATAATTAAATGTTAAACAACACAAATATCCTTTATGTATTTAATCCCATTCTATTAACCAATGTCTTTGCTTCTGACCTTCGATGATCCAGTTCAACCGTACTAATAAGCACAAATTACTCTAGACAAACATTTGTGTGTCTTTTTTTATTTATTGCTGAAGTGTGTTGAAATTTCTTCTTCTGCATTCTACTGTACGGACGTAAATTTACTTTCCCTTCAGCCTGAGGCTTATTCATTTCACTTTTGGTGTGAAAAGGCTTTTATATTTGCCAAAAATAGAACTTTTTTTATTTTAAAAACAAACAAGCAAGTCCTGTCCAGATTTAAAAAGTAACGCAAAAGTAACGTAACGCATTACTTTCCATAAAAAGTAACTAAGTAGCGTAATTAGTTACTTTTTATGGAGTAACGCAATATTGTAATGCATTACTTTTAAAAGTAACTTTTCCCAACACTGGTTAGAAGACAGGTTTTTTTGTTTTTTAAACAAAATTAACAATCAGAAAAACTCTGCTCAGTAGACACTGGCAGCTATAGGGCCTCCATAAACATTTCTGTTTTTATAGTCTGAAACTGCTGGGATGTTTTTGTCATGGTACATTGAATGTTTCTACAATATCTGCATGAATCAAGTGGTTTTTCCACTATATTATCCTTCATAAGACTCTGACACTTGCTATGTTTGAGTGTGGAGGATTTTAGGTTTACCTTTATTTCTGTGCGATTGTTAGTGGTGTGCAAGACTTGAGAGTGGTTTGTGATGTCATCAAGCGGTAGATTGTAGCAGGTAGCTTGGATATCTAGACATTTTTTAACTGTCTTGATGTGACTAAAGAAATTCTTCTCTTAGAACTCTATAACAATGCTGTGTTCAAAGAAAATGATGTTTGATGTGTGATATCCTGACTAAATGCATCTTATCTATTGAAATGTTGGAGTGCCCCTTTAAATTCTTAAACTTTACAATTAGAATGTTCCATCTGCAGCATTTATCTCTTTTGTGGATGTAACTTTACATCTTGTAACTGTTTGTGCTTGAAATAAAGAATTTTTTGACCTCTTGACATATGAGGGTGTTTATTTATTTCTCCTGTACATTGAACTCCAAAGTACTCTGCTTTGTTTCCTAATTGTATTTGGATTGGAGTTTTATTTTGGAGTTTTTTACACATTGCAATAATAGTTCATTTTTGTATAGAATTAGTGTTATTTTAGTATTATTTGTATACTATTATATCTTTTAATATTTTGAATTTGATTCTATTTTTATATTTAGTTTTTACTTTAATTTTACTTGTTCATTTTTTATGTCTAAATAGTATTAATGAATTTATTCACTCTATTAAATGAGCTTAAATAAAAGTTTTTCTATATTTTATTTTATTTCAGTTAATTTAGTTTCAAGAATCGAAAAATTTACGAGAATATCCTTGGAATGAATTGCATAAAAAGTAAAAGATAGAGTCAAGAAATAGCTAGTCTAGTCACCAGAGGGCGCTAAACAATAACTTTTCCTTTCTATCACAGGAGAGTGTTGCCAAGTCCGCGGGTTGAAGGACTTTAACACTGTTGCCGCGGGTTGAAGCGACCCTAAAAACATGTTATTTAGCCCCTGAAATGCACATTTTACTGGGGAACCCCACCAAAAAACGTGTTTTTTACTCCCCAGAACACTGTATTTACTGGGGGACCCCCCTCGAAACATGATTGGGCGTGTTTTGTTGTGAAAACCTGGCAACCCTGCACAGGACAGCGATTAAACTTCCCCTCCATCTGCACAATGAGGTCATTATATCTGAAAGGGCTTGACTACCATTTTGATTCATTCATATCATAAAATGGAGTAAATGAAAGTATTTTCCTCTAAATGCCACTTACGATAATCCTGAAAGTTAATTTCAAAATGCAAACAACGGCAATGACCTTTCATAATTTTTTGTTATTATTTAGTTATTTAGGCAATGTGCATAGGCCTACCGTAGTTACGTCGGAATTCAAAAACATAATTTGTTAAATATAATATCACCAGAGGTCTATAAAATAAAACGTATATGAGTGCTTGCACCATACTGCACCATTTACAAAGATGAGATGCAGTAACAGATAACCATGACATAACCAGAGATCAAATCAAATTGGATCTTTAGCTCAAAATTGGCAGAACCTCTTCAAAAAATCAGCCCACACCCATCAGCGAGGCGCTAAACACCACCAGTGCCTGCTGTCCCACAGCACCTACAAAGACTTTAAGAACAGACATCACCCCAGACTAATGACGTTTCCCCCTTCACTCGTTTGCTAGCTCTCTCTCTCTCTCCGGATGATCCCACGGCCCTGCTGTGCTGTACAGTGCAGTGGGAGAGCAGATGCAGTAATGCAAAGGCATTGATTATGGCTGATAATTCAGAGCTTTGATGTGGATAATGCAGCCCATCTCTTCCTGCACTGGCCGTGCACTCCCAGCCCCTGGGGCCACAGAGGATATTGGGTTTACAGACACTGCTCAGTCTCTCTCTCTTATTTACTGGGGGACCCCCCTCGAAACATGATTGGGCGTGTTTTGTTGTGAAAACCTGGCAACCCTGCACAGGACAGCGATTAAACTTCCCCTCCATCTGCACAATGAGGTCATTATATCTGAAAGGGCTTGACTACCATTTTGATTCATTCATATCATAAAATGGAGTAAATGAAAGTATTTTCCTCTAAATGCCACTTACGATAATCCTGAAAGTTAATTTCAAAATGCAAACAACGGCAATGACCTTTCATAATTTTTTGTTATTATTTAGTTATTTAGGCAATGTGCATAGGCCTACCGTAGTTACGTCGGAATTCAAAAACATAATTTGTTAAATATAATATCACCAGAGGTCTATAAAATAAAACGTATAAGTGCTTGCACCATACTGCACCATTTACAAAGATGAGATGCAGTAACAGATAACCATGACATAATCAGAGATCAAATCAAATTGGATCTTTAGCTCAAAATTGGCAGAACCTCTTCAAAAAATCAGCCCACACCCATCAGCGAGGCGCTAAACACCACCAGTGCCTGCTGTCCCACAGCACCTACAAAGACTTTAAGAACAGACATCACCCCAGACTAATGACGTTTCCCCCTTCACTTGTTTGCTAGCTCTCTCTCTCTCTCCGGATGATCCCACGGCCCTGCTGTGCTGTACAGTGCAGTGGGAGAGCAGATGCAGTAATGCAAAGGCATTGATTATGGCTGATAATTCAGAGCTTTGATGTGGATAATGCAGCCCATCTCTTCCTGCACTGGCCGTGCACTCCCAGCCCCTGGGGCCACAGAGGATATTGGGTTTACAGACACTGCTCAGTCTCTCTCTCTATATCACTCAGTCCATCTCTCATGCGCACTTTGATGTGCTTTTGACTTTGGCAAGATGCAATATTTTACTATACAGCTTTGCATTATAATACTGTATTTTATTAACCATTAAGCTGATTATTTAAAGGGGTCATATGATGCAATTTCAATTTTTCCTTTCTCTTTGGAGTGTTACAAGCTCTTGGTGCATAAAGAAGATCTGTAAAGTTGCAAAGACTAAAGTCTCAAATCCAAAGAGATATTCTTTATAAAAGATAACAACCACGCCTACCTAAACCCGCCGGGCAAATTGGCAATATCCAAAATCCTTATCCTAGTGGGGACATTTTTTGGTCCTCATGAGGAAAACAGCTTATAAATCTTTTTTTCTTTCTTTTTTTTTTTGGAAATCTAAAAATTGAGAAGTTTTCTGTGATGGGTAGGTTTAGGGGCAGGGTTAGGGTACGGAGATAGAAAATACAGTTTGCACAGTATAAAAACCATTACATCTATGGAATATCCTGATAATACATGGTAATCAGTGTGTGTGTGTGTGTGTGTGTGTGTGTGTGTGTGTGTGTGTGTGTGTGTGTGTGTGTGCTGATTTTGACAAGGTAAAAACGGTGTTGTTTTTCACTACCGTTGAGAAATTTAAACCAAAATATGTTATAGACTTTTCATTAAGACCCAAAAAAAATCATACCAACTTGTGGAAAATGGGCATCTGATGTCCCCTTTAACATCCATAGAACCTTTTTATAGCACAACAAAGTGAGAAATGTTATTTTGGCAACTTGCTGAATTAAAAAAAAAAAAAATCAGTTAATTATTTGTAATATTTTATTCAAGTTAACATTTATTTTAATGAAAGTTTATTTTTCTGGTTTTAGTTTTAGTTAACTATAATAACTAGGGCTGTCAAACGATTAATCGCGATTAATCGCATCCAAAATAAAAGTTTTTGTTTGCATAATATACTGCGTATATTTATTATGTATATATAAATACACACACATGCATGTATATATTTCAGAAAAAGATGTTTTGTTTATATATTACATATATTTATTTATAATAAAAATGATATGATTATAAATATAGACTTGTAAATACATGTAAATATTTTCAAAATATATACTGTATGTGTGTGTATTTATATATACATAATAAATATACACAGAACACACACGCATATTATGCAAACAAAAACTTTTATTTTGTATTCAATTAATTGCGATTAATCGTTTGACAGCACTAATCTGTAACCCTAGTCACAGTCAGTCTCTGTTTCGTTATGTGACATTGTGAATTTTTCCTCGTGTTTTTGTTTTCTGGAGACAACTAGACTAGTATATACTTCTGATATTCTATGAATTTTCCACTTTGATGATGTTAGATGTGTGACGATTCACAACAGATGTTTCTTTCATGGATTCTTTGTATCACTTTGATTTACTCATTTGTCTCTCTCTATTTATCTCTGCCTTCCTGTTTTCACTCCATTCCTTCAGCTTTCATGCTTGTGTGTGTGTGTGTGTGTGTGTCAGGATGTTTTTCTCTTGTGTAAATCATGTGTTCCATGATCGTTTTCCTATTTCTCCAGTGTGTCTCCACTGTATTTATTTAGTTGCGTCTGTTTGTGTCTGGAATCCTTTGCATGCTTGCTTTTTTCATGGGCTGTTTTTCCCATTTCCCGGAGACACTGATTCATGTGAATAGACGCAGACTCATTTAACAAAAGAAAGGAACTAACTTATTTTTCATTATTTTTTGAGCTGTAGTTGACTTAGACCTGGTGAATTGCTCAGTTGGTGCTGTTTTTGCATAAACAGACACATCATGCAAAATATGTTTATTTTGTATTTTTGATGTAAATAACATATCATTGTGCATCTTACATGTCCTTTTGTCCCTGTGAATTTAAACATACACTTTTCACACTCTCACTTTTTTTTTTATCTGCTAACGTCCAACACGCAACACTGTTGAGCAAAGCTTGTCACATCAAACAAAAGGTGCTTCAGCTAAGTACTGAGTTAAGGGTATGAATACTTATGCAATGTACTTACAGTTACAGTTACAGTCGTTAAAGTTAAATAATGTTATGTACACATTTTAGAATTAGTCTGATCCTGACTGACAGAGGAGGAGTTGGGGATGGAGGAGGGTAATTAGCTATCGAGCAATGCGAAAACTGCTGATACTACTGCGGGACCTTATATATGAATACTTAGATAGGTGTCGTATTCCCATAGGTTGATGGGGATCAGCTGAGAGTCAGCTGATGCGAGCTTGACTAACGTGACCTGCCAGAACCGACGATACGCTAGATTTCGTCTCTCAAAAGTAATTATTTATGTCAATGAACATATCAGTGCCATCAGAATGAAAAGTCCTTGTGTCATTGTTCACAAACAAGATAGTCAAAATGCTTAGTCATGTTGTCAATATAACAGTGCACTCTGTTAGTATTACATGCTGTAAAATGGCAACAGTTTGGATGACAGTTACTGCATTGAAATGCAGAGGGCTGCACTTCTTATGTATGCCATATATCCATTTCAAAAGTACAAAAGTACAATTACTGTATGTCGGATATTGATTGAAAAAGACTGGATATGATTCACCGTTACACTTTTATTAGTGGTCTGACAAAAAAAAACAAAAAAACATTACAACGTCACTGTGATATAGAAAAGAAAAAAAAATGAAAACACCCCTTAGGCAGAACTTTGCTTTTGCATGCAGCACTGTATGAGGAATTTCAGAGAACTGGTTTATTATTAGCTGATTTACATTCTATTCATTAGTGAAAGTCAAGATTCACCTGCACAATTCATGGCAAATTTACAAAAAGACTAATAGAAATATGTAGAAAATATGCTTGACATTTTTTTAACAACTAGATCGACCATTTTGCATTTAATAACTTACAATGAACTAATGACTGGATGTTTTGAGGGGTAAGACTATTGCACAGAAAACTATATAAAACATTTTGAGCAACATGACATTAGCAAATGATAATGTAGGAATCTGCAGACAAACGTACAAAATCACTTGCATGAATGTACCAAAGCAATCGCAACTTGTTCAAAAGAATGAGAAACTGCTATTATGATGTGCACAAGTGCCTAGATGATATGGAGGTTGAACAAGTAGTTTTGAGAATTTCATTTCTGATCAGAGAAATGCACCAAAGCGCCTGAGAAAAACTGTATTTCGTTTTTTTTTTATTTTTAATATATTTACGAAGTTGTGACAATTCTGTTTATGCTTTGTCAATGTGGTGTATGGAGTGTAGACTGATGTGGGGAAAAGGTAATTTAAAGCAGTTATAAGGCAGCAACATAACAAAACATAAAAAAAATGAAGGGGTATGAATACTTTCGCAAGGCACGATAGATAGATAGATAGATAGATAGATAGATAGATAGATAGATAGATAGATAGATAGATAGATAGATAGGATCGATTTTTGGGGTGAACTAAGGGCATCTTGACACTGCTCAACAGAGACTGTAGCAAAAGTTTTTGTGGATGCTATTAGGCCCTGTCCACTCTACACTCAGCAGTGCAAGAGACTGATTCAGACAGAAGTGCTTCCGCTCCAGGTTCATATTTCCTCACTTCTTGCTGCACTTCAATAATTAATATTCATAATCGCATATCATGTCAGCAGAACACCCTCAGCTTCCTCTGCGGAATGACTGATCCCATCACCAACATCATTTTCCATTGTCACATCAGCATATATTAATAGCTTTATTCTACAATGAATGCAGCTGGAGTTGGCAACCACTGGCCAGCCTCCTGTCACACGGTGTCAGTGGGTGGTCACTTAATGCAATTATGAGTGAAAAAGTTGAAGGAGCTAACTTTTTGCAATATTCTATGTTTTTGGCTGGTCCTATTGCTGTAAATGAATTCACCACTCTGGATTTGGTCCAATAAATATATGTATGTGCTTTTTTTATACCGGCTGTCAACAAGGAAAAATGTTGCAATATTAATTACATTAAACTACATTGTTTATTTATTATAACTATATCACATGAAAGTCTCATAAACTTTTATGTGTTTTTTTTTTTTTACATTGCTTAAATATAATAACTTAATACTCCAGGAAATATAAGTGCGCTTTTTTTTACACACAAAATAAGTCATTTTGAATAATGTTCATGCTGTTGACAGTTATCATATGTGGATGTTCAAAACATGATGCTAGGTTTGATGTCAGTGATGCCAAATGCTGGGGATTTTCACATGTCGTTTAATCAACTGCAATACTATTAAATATTTGGATATCATAATCAGTACCGTCGCTCCCTATACGCAGAGTACGCAGTTTGCGTAGGGCACCATCCCAGTTGCTCAAAAAAAAAAAAAACTTTCGTTCTATATTAATATTAACATATGCATAAATAAAGATCTAAACATTAATATATGTATATATATATAATTATAAAAAATGCATTTTATGATGAAAGCAGTAGGCAGTATACAGGTGCATCTCAATAAATTAGAATGTCGTGGAAAAGTTAATTTATTTCAGTAATTTGTTTATTTATTATAACTATATCACATGAAAGTCTCATAAACTTTTATGTGGTTTTTTTTTTTTTACATTGCTTCAAATATAATAACTTAATACTCCAGGAAATATAAGTGCGCTTTTTTTACACACAAAATAAGTCTTTTTGAATAATGTTCATGCTGTTGACAGTTATCATATGTGGATGTTCAAAACATGATGCTAGGTTTGATGTCAGTGATGCCAAATGCTGGGGATTTTCACATGTCGTTTAATCAACTGCAATACTATTAAATATTTGGATATCATAATCAGTACCGTCGCTCCCTATACGCAGAGTACGCAGTTTGCGTAGGGCACCATATTGGTTCTATATTAATATTAAAATTAACATAAATAAAAATATAAACATGAACACACACACACACACACACACACACATACATATATATATATATATCATTATAAAAAATGCATTTTACGGTGAACACAGTAGTCAGTAGGCTAAGCAGTAGGCTAAGGGGTTCAACCGTAATTTTACGAAGCTACGAGAATACTTTTTGTGCCTTTGATGTCAGTGATGCCAAATGCTGGGGATTTTCACATGTCGTTTAATCAACTGCAAGACTATTAAATATTTGGATATCATAATCAGTACTGTCGCTCCCTATACGCAGAGTACGCAGTTTGCGTAGGGCACCATCCCAGTTGCTAAAAAAAAAAAAAAAAACTTTCGTTCTATATTAATATTAACATATGCATAAATAAAGATCTAAACATTAATATATGTATATATATATAATTATAAAAAATGCATTTTATGATGAAAGCAGTAGGCAGTATACAGGTGCATCTCAATAAATTAGAATGTCGTGGAAAAGTTCATTTATTTCAGTAATTCAACTCAAATTGTGCTATATCAGGGGAAAGATATAAGCGCAGTCCGGCGCAGAGAAAATAAAAATAAAAAAGGCCAAGATGAAACCCGTGCATCACTTTCAGGTAGCTACGTTCATAATCTCCTGTGAAACATTTTTGACTGTTGACGTTAACGTGTTTTAATGTCGGTAATAATTTCACCACCACCAACAATGCATCTGACTTAATATTCTAGTTTCCATGACTTAAAATGTATTATATAAAAACAATGAAGTAATAATGATTGGTTAATTAATAATAATCATATGGTTTTTGAATAACACTGTTAAAATACATAATATAATACAAAATAAATAATTTGCATCATTACAAATGCCTGCAAAGGACACCAAAGGCCTGATAATTGCTGTTGTTACACTTACAGGACGATCAAATCCTTGTTTAATGTTGACCAAACATTTCATTCAAATATCCACTTAATTTTTGGCCACTTTTTTTGCGATAAAAATGCTACAGCCTCTTTAATTTCTTCAACAAAAACATGTGGACATCACAACCCTTACCAAAATTAACCATGGTTTTATAGTAAAACTGCTTAATTTTATTTTGTGTGATTTCTGAATGCTTGAGACTATAAAATCAGACAACGGTATTAATAAAATCATAGCCATATAGAGCTACAATTGTAATTTATAAATAATACAATTTAATTACAGAAAGACAATAACTTGTCATGCAACATTATAATTTACCTCTATGTCCATAACTCATTAGTCAACTAGAAAATTGTGAAATAGCAATTGAAGTTAATTTTAACCTTTGGTATCCTTTATGAAAAGTGTGCTTAACTGTATTGAACTTCAACTGTAGTTGCATATAATAATATAATATAATATAATCACCATTACAAAGGGAAGTAACCTTTGTAATGATGTCAAATTAAATGTTTTACTTCAAAATATACATTTTAAACGATTGTTTTAATAATCTTTTGTCAAGCTTTAAAGAAGTACACTTAATCTGATGTGTTGACTAACATAATAATAAACATGTACAGTAAACAGAATTATTATATTTTAAATGTACTAAATTGCGACTTCATCTTTACAAATGTGTATTTACAAATTTAAATGCATGTCATTCAAGTTTCAATAGAAATTACATTCAAGTATATTTTAGTTTACCATAAATGTTTGTCAGTACATTTGACATTGTGCTTTAATCATATTTCAAAGACAATAGACATTTGAACTACATAATAATTATGAAATTACATAAGATACACTTATGTCCTACCTGTAAAAAAGTTTAACTAATGACATTTAATATAAATGTAAACTATAATACTTTTTCGGTTACACTTTATTGAGAGATGTCCTTGTTACGGTTTAATTATACATTTAAGTACCGAGTAATTTTAATTAACTACATGTACTTACTATATGGTTAGGGTTAGGATTAGAGTTTGGCTTAGGGTTACTTGCATGTAATTATGGATAGTTAATTGTTATTATAATAGTAAGTACATGTAACGTGTAACAAGGACACCTTAAAATAGTGTTGCCACTTTTTCATATATTTGTAAGTAACATGCAATTTTAAGTGTTTGAAAAGATTACATTCATTTCACACTTAAGTACATTGTTTTATTTCCATAATAAGTGCTCTATTTAAAAGTATGCATAAGTGTACTTCTTTTTCATAAGGAATTATTATAGTACCAACTGTACAATTTAGAGCCAACTGAGAGTTTTCTTCTCCCTTAAGAAAAATTGACGCTGAACTGTACTGGACATATATACAAATTAATCAAACTGAATTAATAACTTTGACTTAATCGAATCATGAAATCCCATGTTTCCCGTTTCAATCCCGAAATCCCGTTTCAATACCCAGCCCTAGTAAACAATGACAGAATTTTCATGTTTGCATAAACTATTCCTTTAAAGTCTCAGCGTATCTACTTCATATGACCTGTCGACCCCCTTGCTCCTATAACTAGGGCTCCTGTCAAGGGTCACTGGAGTCCCCCTTCACCCTCGGCCCTCACATACACAAACTCTCCTGACACCGAGACCTCTTTGAGACTAGCAAGTACCTCCGTCTTCTTCCATTGGCTGCCACTTTCCCTCAGCCACTTGACCTTTCTTCCTCTATGCGGTTGGAGTTTCTTAAGAAATGTGCTTGTCCGTCAAGTCGTGGTTTTGACGGGGGGCGTGGCCTGGCTAGACATTTCCTTTCCATCTTCTGTTGCCGCTCTATCTCCGATCATAAGCCTCCTGACCTCTCCACTGCTTTCATTTGTGTTATCTTTCCGCATGCTCTCTCAGTCTCCTTTCAGTCTATATACCTAGGTTTTGACAGTTTAAACCATTCAGCAGTGTCTCGGACCCCAAACAGAGTATTTATTAGGACATACTGGTGTCTCAAAGTGTTTGCTCTCATTCTCATTCATCAAGTCTTGTCTTTCATTTTATCTTCCCATTTCTTCCTGTGTTTTCTCTTTATCTGGTTATGAGACAACGAACAGACACTTACGGCAGGTCTGCACTGTCTTAAAGATGTTCTTAAAAGGGCATTCTGGAAACTCTCCTTCTTCCCTCCCTCTATCATAGCTCAATCATACTTAATGCTGTCTTTCCCCTCACTCCATCCATCTCTGTCATCCTCTCTCTCTCTTTCTCCTTCGCTGAGCCTTTGCTGATGCACTCCTGGCCATTAATAAAAATTTTATACATAGTCAGGAAGTGCATTTGCAGCGGGAGCGGCTGGAGGCTCTCAGGACGGCAGGAAATGAGCCTCTGGCTGTCGGCCAGCTCGGCTATTCCGAGGGGCCGGCGGCTCGACCAATCAGAGAGCTCACTTCACTTAATGGAATATGGATAATTCACCCCCAAACTATTAGCGACAATTGCGTGGTGCGAAGGGGGGACGGGGTATGTGTGTTTGTGTGTTGCGAGAGGAGTTTGGGGTGTGTTTTGATGGGTTGTGGATGCGTGTGTGTGTTCACATCTTCGCCCATGTCCATGTAATGGGGTGATGATTTGTAAGTATCTCCATGTGTGTACGGGACCAGGCTGGGTGAGGGGCAGCAGGGGAAGATTGAGAGAACGGAGGAGGGGTGGGCATTAATTCTGATCAGATACAGATGGTGGTGTTTACGTAGCTCAGTGGTACAGAGCAGGAGGATGAGAGGGCTTGACTAGTTGTTTGGAAGAATAAGCTCCGCTTGAGTGTGTGGGGTTAAGGCCGCTTTAAAAATTATACTTCAAGGAATCTGCAAGAATGGCTCACTCTGCTTTCTGGGGTTTAGTTTAAAGGGACAGTTCATGCAAACATCATTGTTTACTCACCCTCATGTCATTCTAAAACTGGGTGACTTTCTTTCTGTGGAACACAAAAGGACAAATTTTGAATTCTGTACTGGTCACTCTTCAGTGAATAGGGGTTTCAAGCTTCAAAAAGGATGCAGAGATACTGTAAATGTAAGTGATTCATATGACTCATGCACATTTAAATTTTAAGCTGATAACTACTGTGAGTGAGCTGAACTTGACAACCAACTCGGTCTGATTCATGAACAAATCACTCAAAGGGGTTCTGTGAATCAGATCCAGTCAGTTCATTGAAAAGATTCAAAAAAGCATTAATTCACAAATCACACATCACGTCTACCATGAACTCTCAAAACAATGCCAATGACAGCTAGAGTGGATGATTTTCAGTAAATAACAGCTTAAATTTCTGTCTGTTCTTTCATGGGCCTTTTTTTTTTAAAGCAAGTCTTCTGGTGCCAGTCACTTCCAGTAAATTTAGCTGTATAAAACAGTCCATGCTGCTTGATACTGCAAAAAATTGCTATCATATCATCATAAAATTTATTGTCATAATCTGAAACACATTGGTTTATAGCACAAATAGTTATACCGTTCACTGCGCTTTGTTATTCTTCTAGTTATTTACATTTGACAGCTTATAATGAATCAGTCTTGCACATTCACAAGAAATAGCTTAATTCATTATCGCAAAATGAGGTAGAGATAGTGTCGTATACATGTTTATGACATTTTGATATTGTGTGCTTTTTTCAGTGTTGGTGGTAACGCATTACATGTAATGCAAGTTGCGTAATCAGATTACTTTTTTCAAGTAACTAGTAAAGTAACACAACACTTTTAAATTTAAAATATCTGAGTTACTTTATCAAGTAAAGTAAGTTTTTTGTTATTAAACAAATAATCAAGGCCAGCCCGGTTGACAAAATGTAACGTAACAGTAACGTAATGCATTACTTTCCATAAAGAGTAACTGCAGTAAATGCACTTACACTTTTTTATAGAGTAACGCAATATTGTAATGCATTACTTTTAAAAGTAACTTTCCGCAACAGTTGTTTTTTTTTGTCCTTTTGAAACATTTTCATCATATGGAAAAGATGGTCTTCAAAAATTCACCATTTGTGTCCCACGGTCATACAGGTTTGGAACAGGGTGAGGCTGAGTAAATGGTGACAGAATATTCATTTATTTTATGTGAACTATCCCTTTAAGCAATCTGGATGAGGCAAGGCCCTGAGTGAGGGGTGTTTTGTAACTCAATATTACAGCTTCATCTCCAGTGGTGCTTTGACATGGGAAGTGATCTTTACACTAACACTGTCATAACAGAACAAACGCACATTCACACAAGCACTCTCAGTTTCTCTATTTATCAAACCCCAACATCAGAAGTCCATTGAGCTTTCCTGTTTGGTATCTTTTTCTGCTTTTTATGTCCTAATTCTACATCTCTTTTTCATGTTTGTGTTTCACATAGGCAAACGTGCAAATTGCTCTGGTTCACGCACACACAGAATACATAGTGCCGGCAGAAATGAATGACTTTGTCAGCTGTGTGCCGGTCATTAACCAGGCCATTTAACATTGATCCTTCTATGGCCCAGTACTGCCTCTCTCTCTCATTCTCTCTCTCTCCCTGCCAGTATGATCGCAATGGGCTGAGGCAGTGACAGGCCTTGGGGGAAAATGCAAACCAGTCAATGTTCCCATCACACTCACACACTGATAAAAAGTGAGATGGATACATGCTATTGCATCATGCAGATGGAAGAAGATAAAAAAGGGCTTGAGTAATTTTACGTCATTGCTATAAATGTATTATTTCGGGGAATTTGTACTTCACTCCAATATCATTGAAACAGATCTTTATAAAGATCTAATCCTATCAGATTACTGTACATTATAACTTATTTTTATTGTAAAAAACAATAACAATAACAACAACTGTAAGTTATTAAATATCTAATGTAAAATGACAAATCAAATCAGGATCAAATCAAATCAGCTAATAATTTATAAGATTAACAATTTTAGGTAATAGGTTTGAGGACGTTGATTTCAAATATTTATTCCATCTTAGAGTCCTAAATAATAATTCATTTACATGTTCAATTCGATTTTTCTTTTCATTTTTTTTTAAATACCATTTTAACATATAAACATTATGTATGTTAGAAAAAACAATTCTGAGAACTTTAATGAGAGCGTCTCTTTTGTCTTTTATTTTCCTGTCAGTTTCTAAGTAAAAAAAAAATAAAAATTTTAAACTTGCTTATCAGTAACTTTTTAAAATGTTAAATTTATTAGCATAAGTATAGTATGTAACATATTTATTACTTAAGTTTGATTAAATATGGTAACTATTTTTAATTGCACTGGATTTTGACACATTACCTAAACTTGAGTATATATTTTTTTGAGTATCATTTTATGTTTTATGAATAGTTGCATATTTTGAGACCACGAATTATAAAGAATAGAATCAGACACCAGTAAACAGAATTTAGACAAAAATCAGATACCAGTGAACAGAATTTTACTGTTATTTTTTCAGGAAATTAACATCCATCTCCTAGCACACTGAGAGAACACAAATTTCATTGTGTTTATGTAGATTAGCAGAGATTTTGTTTTTGCGCTAAAGCTGTTCTGTCATGTGTTTTGAGTGTGTTCAGTATAGAGAAACCTGATTCACTCTCTTCTCTCTGCACTGTTTGGCCATCCTAGCTATTTCCCTCGACAGGAAGCCAGGAAGCACCCCTCTTCCTGCCCCATTACGCACACAGACATACACATTCGCATTAACACACACACATACGCTCACATACACACAAAATGTGTCCTGTTACCTTGGAGATACCTTCCATGTGCTATCAATAGCCTGTCATGAACACATATCCTGTATTTTATGCTCCAGCCAGTGCATTCACATTATCCTTTTGTTTATTTCATTGCAGGAAAAATAGTAAGGCTTTCAACACTGTAGACCATAAATAATCCTTACTTTCATCTAAATTTACATTTGTTCGTACTTGAATTTCACTGCCATTATGATAAGGCAGTTTGTTGTCTGTTGGCAATGACTAAAGTGAAGTAGAAAGGAACATGGGCTGGGTTCCAATCCGTCATGCACTCGATTGAGACACTGAATTATTCACTGTTCTAGGATGTAACCTGCTCTAGGACAGCTGCTAGCTGCCACAAACATATCAGAATGGTTCAGTGAGTTCCCAAATGTTAAGTCTACAACCACATGAAATTCATATACCTCCATGTTCTGTTCATGTTCATTAACCGTGAAGTTCAAGGTCTTTTGTTGTTCTTCTTTTCTTTTAAATGTAGCTGCCATGCACTTATTTTCCCTTTTCAGTGACCCTAACTATATATGGACACTTTTAGACACTTAAGACAAAGTTTTAATGCATTAGAAACATTTGTGTCATCTTTTCTCAGAGCTAACTTCACTTTTCTGAACCTGTTTTTCAATGACTTTTAATCAGTTGGTGTCAAAATGGTCTTTAGTGAATGTATGAAGTCAGTTCTCCTCAGGTTCACACAGGTGTCATAGACATTACATTATTATATTACATGCTTCATTCTGAATAGGGTGCATATTCATTTACAATGTGATATGTTGCTTCTAATGCACAGAATACATACTTTTAACTGTAGCATAAGTGCCCAAATACTTATAGGTGCATCTACTGTATGCCAGGGTAAGACCAGCAAGACTGGAGTTTGTTGATATAAACTTTCCCCATGAAGTTCTTGTCAGTTATTGTGTTTCTCATCTCTCTCCCTCATTGTTTTCATCACCTATCATATTGTTGAGTCATATCTTCCTTCTTTTTGTCCATCTCTCACTGTCTTCATCTCTCTCTCTCTCTCTCTCTCTCTCTCTATCTCCTGTTCTCTTCCTCCCTCTGTCCATCTTGTTAGGCTTAGCTCAGGGAATCATATAGAACAGTTCCTGAGGGGCAGAAAATGAGAGATTGGGTTTCAGCCCGATGATGCCACTTAGCCATTAACTATCTCCAGCAAAACCAAGTACCCCCCACTCCAACCCCCTCCGCCTGGCCTTCTTCCTTTTACCATTCATAACCAACCACCCCTCCTCCTTCTCCCCGTCCCATCTCCCTCCCTCTCTCCCTCACTGTTTCCCACCCTCCATCTCTATCTCTCTCTCACACACACACACACACACACACATATATATGTACACACACACACACACGCTCTGGGAGTGAGTGGATGATCGCACGAGCAGGAAGCGCTGACCGTACACAGATAGAGAGAGAAAAAGAGAGACAGAGAGTCCGAGAGAGACAATCCAACATTTACATTTTCAGCTCATTCTGAGAGAAGACAAACTACATAGCCACTGCTGAGCTCTTTTCACACTGTTATGTGGAAGTACTTCTGAAAAGCAAAGCTCCTCTCCGTTACTTTGCCCCGGGGACATTTTTGTTTCTTATTCAAATAAATTGGGATATTCCGTGAGACATGTTGCCCTCGTTTCCACAAGAATCGTGTCTTTCTTCTGAGTGCTCTTTGAACGTGCAGTGCTCTAGCTGTTCTTCAGAGGCAATGACTGAGCGCTGAGGAACCAGGATTGCTTGCACGTGTGGGACAGTTGTGAAGAAGCATTGGGAGGCAGAAGAGAGAAAACTGCTCAAGAAAACATAAAAGAAAGAAAGAAAACAAGAAACAAACAAACATAAAATACTGTTTTGGCGCAAAATGGATCTCCCTCCTTTTAGGGGTAAGCACTCGTTTATTTAAATCTCTTTTAGTCTTAGTCTTAATCGGTTTCAGTCTGTTTTTTTACTTTTTTACTTTTTTTTTAGCTCAAATGGTTTTCTCTTGAGATTCTCTAGATCTAGTTCTAGATGTTCTCTGAATGAAATATAATCTAGTTGACATATAATGGGAGTAGAATATCATCCACGTGAGAGATGATCTCTGTGTGACGCGTAGTGCCCTAAACGCAAGTCCTACTCTGACCCAGCCAATGCACAGGGCTTCGGGCATAAAGACATGGAATTGATTGTCCTCAAGGTCGGAGATGTCAATATTACCCAGTTTGTGCTGGCAGAGACTGATGGAGAGGTTGGAAGTTGAGTGGGAAAGGACATGGGATAGCGCTGCACACAGCGGTCTAACTGCGAAGTTTCTGTGCGTTTGGAACTGGTTTTGTGATAAAGTTCTCAAAGTAGAGGCTGGCAAAAAGAATGTGAATTTTGTGAATGGCATAGGTTTACAACAGTGGTTCAAAGTTTCCTCAATTTGTCAGTTAATTTAGTTTAAAATGTTATAATAGTTTAATTTATTATTATTAATCTGTAATGTGTTTTACATTTACACTACAGTTTGTTATTATTTGTTATTGTTAGTCATTTTTGTGTTTCTCTCACTGAGTAGTACTCCCTCACTAACTTTGTTATATATTCCTCCTTTCTCTAAGTGACCCTCCCCCCTTCCTCTTCTCAGTCTCTCTCTGTTTCTCTCTCACCCAAACTTGCTGGTCTGCAGTGTCTATTTCAGTCCTTCCTGGGGGTCGGATTCGGCACATCCGGAATCTCATACAATTTATTGTCATTCAATCCCACTGTGTTCCCAGAGGGGCCAGTGGGGCAGATCCCAGGGTCCTGGTGCCTGACAACTCAAGTCCAGCTGCAGTTAAGTCTGACCTCTAGGAGCGTATATATGCCCTCTGCGAAGCCCTCGGCCCTTACCCCCTGCGACTACCAGCTAATCAACCCTCAGTCAGCAATTGCCAATCTGCCACTCTATTTGAGTCAGAGAGAGAGCAGAAATGGAAAATGGATATCTCTAATGACAGTTAGCCTGCAGGAAGTCAGACTGGCCTGATGGCTGGCTGCAGAACTGCTGGATGCTTATCAGCAGCAGCAGGGGTTAATGAAAGGTGACTGGAGGCTTTAAAATAGCACCACAACATGATGTCACTGGCCGACATCCCATCAGCCCCCAAACAAACGGATGGCATCAGCACCTCATTCACCTGATGGCTACACCTACATATAGATAAACAGGCTGAAAAATCTTCAATCTCTTCCAATGTTGTCCAACTACCCTTTACGGGACAAATGTTTTGCCTTTTCTCCTTTGCCTGTTCTCTCCTCCTTGTTTAGAGGTTTAAAGTTTCTCCAAGTCAGTGGTGTGAGGTGACTGTTATGAATAATATGCTCTTCTCATCCTCTTCCTGCCCTGGATTGGATTACCCTGGCCAAGGATGTGTGCAAGGTAACGGGCGCAAGGAGCCCCGGGGCAGAGCCGCGAGGTACAGCTCACTCAGCACTGATACTCCCAAAGCGCAGGGGCCTGTCTTCAGGTTACCCCTCATGGCAGGCAGGACTGAGTAAACACGGCCCTCTCTCCCCTCGTTTTCTCTCTCTGGTGCTCCAGATGCAGCTGTCTCTCACTTGCTCTGAGCTGTATGCATGGTTCTGGGACTTAAAGTGTGTCTTAACCTGGGACAGGTGTTGGCTTGGAATATGTTGTCTTCTTGTACACTCAAAGTCTCCCTTTTACTTTTTGATTAATTTGTATTTATTTATTTTAGATCAGATGTCACATGCATGTCTATTCCCTCTACTATAGTGGTTTAAATGTGATACAAAGTTGGATCAGGGCTCTTGTGACATGAAAGAAAAAAAGAAATACAGACAGCCATTAGTGGTGAATGGTTATTGGATTTGCTTTACTTCATCCAATGTAAGATATGCTATCAAGTTTGGAGAGTCAGATACAGCGTATCCTTTTAAATGATAAAACCATCCAGCGAAAAATAGAGGATGGAGTCTTCGGATGTGGGACCAGAAAAAAACTATGCTTTGGATGAATGCAGGATTGCAGAAACAGATCCCAAACTCTGCCTTCAGGATAGCTGTTCTAAACGAATCTATTTTATAGTGAATGCTGAAGTAGTGTAGTTTAACCTTCCTCTTTCCTTCAATCCCTATCATCACCCCATTAAAATAAATTGTACTCTAAATCAAGTGTAGCTAGGTGTTTGCTCATTTAATGCTTTTAAGAGGTGATGGTAAGAGCTTACGAATGAGAAGACTTCATCTGAACAACACAATCAATATCCTAGTGTACACTGTCACAATGCAAGCAGATTTGAATCAACATGTCCAAAGTCTGAATGTTCCCTAAACAACAGCCAGTAGCACTTTGGAAGGCACTTAAGTAGCAGTTATTTGTTTAAGAGACAACAATTGTGCAAGTTCCACTGTAGAGACATGATAGACCAGTCCACAGCTCCAGTACAACCTCGCCCTGGTGTGCGGTCTGGGGCATGTGGGGCTAAAGAGTGCTCTGGGACTCGATAGGGAGTGGTAGAGTGCTCTTTGTTGGGGGGTTTGAGTGGCAGGGTGATCTGCTGGGCTTCCTGATGTCAACACTTTGCCTGCTATGCAGCTGGAGTGTGACTTATCGATCCTCTGGCACCCTTGCTGCTGCTTTTGGGTGGGGTGAAAGATTGTGTTGGGGGCTGTTATATAGCAACTTCTGCTCTGGCCTTCTGCTTCGCAGCTTATTTTACAAATGTGCCATGTTCATTGAGAAAGTGAGCATGGAGGTGGTTGGGGAACGCTAGTGGGAGGCAGTTTTCGGTTAATGGATGGTGGCTTTCCAAATAGTCTGGCTCAGGGGAAGTAACTCGCAGAATAAAAGGGTATTTCATTAATGATAACTTGGGAGGAAATGCAGCGTTTTGAGGTGTAATTTGGGTCTGTTTTTACACAAGAGCACTGCAAGTCAGTGGAAAGTTCCAAATAAACTCCAGTGTAGCCGCGAATGATAAATGCTCTTAAGTGCTGACACACTTGAGGAAAACCACATGGAGAGGACATGTGCAAATGCTCAAACAAATATGCAACCAAAAGTGCCTGACATGACACAGATGAGCTAACCCAAAACTTCCTCTCTGGCTTGCCTGCAGATGCGAGACTAAAAGTCCAATGTTGTTTTCGAAGTCATGCCCCGAATAATGAGCTCATGGAAATGAACAGCAGACCCCTTTCAACAATTAGATGGACTGATAGGACCCGACTACAGTGCTCTGCTGGGTTTGATGTAATTACTCTCCAGGACTTCTCTTTCCTCCTCTGTGTAATTTGCAAATGCATTTTGTGCTTCCGACCTGGGCCTCCTTATCTTGAGTTTCTGGCTGGGCAGAGGGGGTGGGGGAGGATGCTATCTTACCTTTTTTTGCGAGAGCATTCAGGGCTCTTGCCAGGAATTCAGCTGACTGTGCCCCGGATGCTTGGGGGACTGGGAGCAGACACTGCTTCTTCTAATCACTGCTGTTGTGCATGGATTTCCGTTGCTTGTTATGTCAGAGGCAGCTCTCTTTTCTTGTCCAATCTCTTCATCCTGATCACACATTGACTTTTGAAACTGTCTGAGAGTCTGACAAACATCAAAAAGTGGTCTTCTCCACATCTCGATGGAAGAAAGTAAAACTCGTCGTTATCTAATCCAGTGCAATCCAAGGTCTTGTTCGGCTATGACATCCAATAATGCAAGCAGCATGTTTCTCAATTCCAGGATGCTGATTTTTTCCATGCACATTCCAATAGCCATGTTGTTCCTGTTTATGGAGGATAAGGCTTAACAAAAGAAGGGCTGCGGGGAGGGGCTACAGCAAATTCCTCCAAGCTGCTGAGGAAGAGATACCTCAGGACACTGACACTAAGTCTTTTGGGTTCCCCAGTTTCTCACAATTCATTGCTGTCAAATTCTTTGTTCTGGTTCCGTTCCCTTGTGTCAACAGCTGTGTTCTCCAGATGCTAAATTACAGTGTGATGTCAATGGCGTTATCTCTCCATCCTCTGTGTCTAATAATAAACGTAGCTTTAGCCATGGACCATCTGAAAGGAGTAAAAGGAGGACTCATATGAACATTTGCTTTTTTTGCACCTACACATTATGCAGACTCAATTTAAACTTAAACCATTTTATTTGATTCTAAATCTAACAATGATGCCTTTGTTTTATTCTTTTCTTACAACAGGTTTATCCGATGTACCGTGATATTGGTCAGCCTTGCAGCTCAGCCCCTACCCTGGTGGCCCTTAAAGAATGGATCCAGTACCACCTTTTCGGATGGACCCTGAAAGCCTGGATCTTCAGCAGGTCCCTGTATTGTCTATTGACCAGATCCGTGCTATAAGGGCTAATAATGACTATGTGGAACGCCCTGTGGCGCTGGACCCTGCCTCTCAGGTTGCCTTCTATCCACATGATGAACGGCATCCTCAGATGTCTCGCAGTCAAAGTCAGCATCAACATTCCCACTTGGCCCACTTAAGTCGCTCCAGTACCGTGAGCTCCATGTCCCGTGGCAGTGCTGCTTCGGACCAGAGACTTCTTGCAGGATTAACACCCTCCCATTCTGGTCTAGCTGTGGTGAGGTCCCAGCCCAAAGGCGACTTGAAACCCGACTCACTGGGCAGTGGAAAGTTCCAAATAAACTCCAGTGTAGCCGCGAATGATAAATGCTCTTAAGTGCTGACACACTTGAGGAAAACCACATGGAGAGGACATGTGCAAATGCTCAAACAAATATGCAACCAAAAGTGCCTGACATGACACAGATGAGCTAACCCAAAACTTCCTCTCTGGCTTGCCTGCAGATGCGAGACTAAAAGTCCAATGTTGTTTTCGAAGTCATGCCCCGAATAATGAGCTCATGGAAATGAACAGCAGACCCCTTTCAACAATTAGATGGACTGATAGGACCCGACTACAGTGCTCTGCTGGGTTTGATGTAATTACTCTCCAGGACTTCTCTTTCCTCCTCTGTGTAATTTGCAAATGCATTTTGTGCTTCCGACCTGGGCCTCCTTATCTTGAGTTTCTGGCTGGGCAGAGGGGGTGGGGGAGGATGCTATCTTACCTTTTTTTGCGAGAGCATTCAGGGCTCTTGCCAGGAATTCAGCTGACTGTGCCCCGGATGCTTGGGGGACTGGGAGCAGACACTGCTTCTTCTAATCACTGCTGTTGTGCATGGATTTCCGTTGCTTGTTATGTCAGAGGCAGCTCTCTTTTCTTGTCCAATCTCTTCATCCTGATCACACATTGACTTTTGAAACTGTCTGAGAGTCTGACAAACATCAAAAAGTGGTCTTCTCCACATCTCGATGGAAGAAAGTAAAACTCGTCGTTATCTAATCCAGTGCAATCCAAGGTCTTGTTCGGCTATGACATCCAATAATGCAAGCAGCATGTTTCTCAATTCCAGGATGCTGATTTTTTCCATGCACATTCCAATAGCCATGTTGTTCCTGTTTATGGAGGATAAGGCTTAACAAAAGAAGGGCTGCGGGGAGGGGCTACAGCAAATTCCTCCAAGCTGCTGAGGAAGAGATACCTCAGGACACTGACACTAAGTCTTTTGGGTTCCCCAGTTTCTCACAATTCATTGCTGTCAAATTCTTTGTTCTGGTTCCGTTCCCTTGTGTCAACAGCTGTGTTCTCCAGATGCTAAATTACAGTGTGATGTCAATGGCGTTATCTCTCCATCCTCTGTGTCTAATAATAAACGTAGCTTTAGCCATGGACCATCTGAAAGGAGTAAAAGGAGGACTCATATGAACATTTGCTTTTTTTGCACCTACACATTATGCAGACTCAATTTAAACTTAAACCATTTTATTTGATTCTAAATCTAACAATGATGCCTTTGTTTTATTCTTTTCTTACAACAGGTTTATCCGATGTACCGTGATATTGGTCAGCCTTGCAGCTCAGCCCCTACCCTGGTGGCCCTTAAAGAATGGATCCAGTACCACCTTTTCGGATGGACCCTGAAAGCCTGGATCTTCAGCAGGTCCCTGTATTGTCTATTGACCAGATCCGTGCTATAAGGGCTAATAATGACTATGTGGAACGCCCTGTGGCGCTGGACCCTGCCTCTCAGGTTGCCTTCTATCCACATGATGAACGGCATCCTCAGATGTCTCGCAGTCAAAGTCAGCATCAACATTCCCACTTGGCCCACTTAAGTCGCTCCAGTACCGTGAGCTCCATGTCCCGTGGCAGTGCTGCTTCGGACCAGAGACTTCTTGCAGGATTAACACCCTCCCATTCTGGTCTAGCTGTGGTGAGGTCCCAGCCCAAAGGCGACTTGAAACCCGACTCACTGGGCAAAGGACTGACTGACGATGAGGACTTGGGCCTGCATCTCTTCATCTGTGAACGTTGTGGCCACTGCAAGTGCCAGGAGTGCTGTGCCCCACGTAATTTGCCCTCCTGTTGGACCTGTGGCCAGCGCTGCTTGTGTTCTGCAGAAAACGTCTTGGAGTACGGCACCTGCCTGTGCTGTGTGAAGGGTCTGTTCTACCACTGCTCGGCAGATAAGGAGGACAACTGTGCCGACCGACCGTGCTCCTGCGCCCCAGCTCACGCCTGCTCCCGCTGGAGTGCTATGGCCTTCCTGGCACTCTGCCTGCCTTGCCTGTGCTGCTACCCTCCTGCCAAGCTGTGCCTCACTCTGTGCCAGCGTGGCTATGATCGCGCCACCCGTCCCGGCTGTCGATGCAGCAACACCAACGCTGTGTGCCGCAAGATCTCTGCCACCAACTCCGTGCCCTTTCGTAAAACCCTGGAAAAGCCTGTATGACATCATGAATGAGCCTCTTGCAATCCTCCCTCGAGGAGACACCTCTGATGCTGAAGCAGCCGGGGAATTCTGCTAAATGAACTGACCTACTCTAAACCAATCAGGTCTCCCTGCATCATGTCCATCATCATGTATCCTACTTCCCTCTTTTTTTAGTAAATCCGTGTCTATTTATTTATTTATTAGACTTCCAGGATAGAGTTGGGTAATGTGAACCGTATGTAACACACAGGGAGTATGCTATCAGAATTAATGCAGAGGTTGTACTGGGTAAAAGGATCACCTAGACATGGGAAGCTGTCAACAGGAAGTCAGTGCTGAGTGTGTCTTCTTCGGCCTTACTGAATGAAAAAACTGTAAGCAAGATGGCTTACTCTAGACTCTACACGGATACAGGGCGCTGGTTAGGGAGAAGAGCCCAACAACAACAACAACAACAAAAATCAGACTAT
Organism: Sinocyclocheilus anshuiensis; assembly: GCF_001515605.1. Lineage (NCBI taxonomy): Eukaryota > Metazoa > Chordata > Actinopteri > Cypriniformes > Cyprinidae > Sinocyclocheilus > Sinocyclocheilus anshuiensis. The sequence continues at coordinate 78,686 of NW_015555817.1, forward strand.
GTAAGTCAATTCTGTTTGACACCAAAAACGGGACCATACAAAAATCAGAATATTAAGCTCACCTAAGAGGGATGTGTTTCAAGAACGGCGGTAAAGAGAGACATTGTGCGCATGAGTGTGTGGTAAGGAAGAAGAAGGACAAATGTGTGTGTGTGTGTGTATGTGTGTGCAGTCTCAGGCCGGCATCTGCTGTCAGCAGAAGCCTCTCTTTTTATTTTTAGAGGAGCTACTCTGAAAGATAAAGTGTCTGGTCAGGTTTCCAGCCCAGGGCAGCCTGACGCCAACCTCTCCCAAGCACTCTTACATCCTCAACTCTCTTTTCCACTGCTGCCCATAGTGCTTTCCAACTGCTCAACAACAGCGATAGATAACTTGACTGTTTCTGCATCCAACCACGTTGTGGGACCAAACATCAAAAGGGACTGTCTGTCCAACTTTGACAGTGCTCTCAGGATGAGATACAAGCCATTACTTTGAGAGCTCTTGGATAAATTGGCCAGACAACCTGTAGGACCATGATTTAGGTTAACATCAGATCTGAGCAGTATCAGCCAAATGAAGCCATTGTGGTTCCCCGGTTATGCCATACATGGGACATTAACATTTCTAAGGACTTTGGCCTTTCCTGAGGTTCTCTGGTTGGCCCTGAATGATTCACAGGAAAT